>NC_132874.1:16478422-16778797 GCF_048164855.1 Canis lupus baileyi
TTTGCCATTTATTTCAGTGGTCTAGAACAGAACCAGAAATATATCTGAGATATGCTTTTATATACATAAGTATGTACAAATACATAAACATATACATATGTGCATAAGCATATACTTAAGTATACCTAAGTATATACATATACATAAGAATACGTAATTGAATACATCGTTATTATTTTGGACAAACTATTATGAGTTTCAATCAATTCAGACTAAAAAAAAAAGTTTTTATTTTACTTTCCCTTTTTTATTCTCCAGTGCTCTTCCTTTCCTTTCCTTATGTAGATCTAAGTTTCTGACCTAAATCATTTTTCTGCTCTCTGAAGAACTTCTTTTAATATTTGTTTGCAAGTCTTGTCTACTGGCAACGAATTCCTTTAATTTTTGTTTGTCTGAGAAAATCTTTATTTCTCTTTTACTTCTGAAGAGTAATTTTGCAGGTTACAGAAACCTAGATTGGTGAGGTTTTTTCCTCTCAGCACTTTATTATTATTTTTTAAAAACTTATGTATTTATATAAAAAAACCTTATGTATTTGTTTGAGAGAGAGAGGTGAGGAGGGGCAGAGAGAGGAGAAGCAGACTCCCTGCTGAACAAGGAGCCCAATGCAAGGCTTGATCCCTGGACTCTGGGATCAGTACCTGAACTGAAGGCAGATGCTTAATGGACTGAACCACCCAGGCACCCTTCCTTTCAGCACTTTAAGTACTCACTCTATTTGCTTGCATGTTTCTAAGGGGAAGCAGATATAATTCTTATTTTTGCACTTCTACAGGTAAGGTGTTCCCCCCCACCCCCACTGTGGCTTCTTTCAATATTCTTTCTTTACATTTGATTTTCTGTAATTTGAATATGCTATGCTTAGGGTTAGTTTTTGTTTGTTTATTTTTGTTTGTTTGTGTGTGTGTGTTTATCTTTGCCTAGTATTCTCTGAACTTCCTGAATCTGTGGTTTTATGTCTGACATTAATTTGGGAAAATTCTTTCAGTTGTTATTGCTTAAAATATTGCTTCTGTTTCTTTCTCTCTCTCCCCTCCTTCTGATATTCCCTTTACCCATACATTACATCTTTTATTCCATGGTTCCTTGATACTTTGTTCTATTTTTTTCTAGTCTTTTTTCTCTTTGCTTTTTAGTTTGGAAATTTCTATTGTCATATCCATAAGCTCAGGGTTTTTTTTTTTTTTTTTTTCTTCAGCTCTTTTCACTCTACTAATGAGCCTCAAAGACATTCTTCATTTCTGTTTTAGTCCTTTCCATCTCCAGCATTTCCTTTAGATTCATTCTTAGAATTTCCATCTCTTTGCTTACATTTGTTCTTATATGTGGCTTACTCTTCCCATTAAAGCTCTTAGGATATCACAGTTTTTAAAAATTCCTGATCTGACAATTCCAATAATCTTGCCATATCTGATTCTGGTTCTGATATTTGTTTGGTCTTATTTATTTATTTATTTATTTATTATTTATTTATTTATTTATTTATTTATTTATTATTTTAAAAAGATTTTGTTTATTTATTCATGAGGGACACAGAGAGGAGAGAGGCAGAGACACAGGCAAGGGAGAAGCAGGGTCCCCCAAGCAGCTGGATGCAGGACTTGATCCCAGAGTCCTGGGATCACACCCTGAGCCAAATGCAGATGCGCAACCACTGAGCAACCCAGGTGTCCCTGTTTAGTATCTTTTAAATGGCATTTTTCACCTTTAGTTTGCCTTGTAATTTTTTGTTGAAAGGCACATATTATATACTGTATAATTGAAACTGTGGTAAATAGGCCTTCAGTAATGTGGAGTTAAGCTGTCAATAGAGAGTAACCACTCTATTGTCCTGTGATTAGGTCTTAGTCTTTTGATGAACTTGTGTTCCTCAACTATGAATGTCACTGGTGCTTCTCAGTTTTTCCCCCATTAGGTAGGACAGGATGTCTGGAAGGGACTGGACTTGTGTATTTCTCTTCCCCAACATATAAGACTAGACCTGGTTGGAGTTGGGTTTTCCCTTACCCTATGTAGATTAGGCTCTGATAAAACCCCAGCAGGTTAGTGTCTGGAAAAGTAGCCTATTTCCAGAGCTGGTCTTGTTAAGAACAGATATGTTCTGACATATCTCAAAATGATTCCTTTTATTCCTCCCTTGCTTCCAGGAAGCAAACATTCTTCTCTAATATACTGTGAGGACCTGGTAGGGCTCTAGAGGTAAAACTCACAAAAGTGTGGGCCCCTTGTGACTGAATTCTTATGGAATTTTATCTCTCAGGATTTTCCACATTGAACCTCCAGAAATTCTTCAATTACAGTTCCAGTTTTCCTACTCCAGCACTGGCTCCCATGGCAGGTTCTGCTTTGGAAAGTAGAGGTTCTCTGTGTTTGCCTTTCTGTCTCTCCAATTTTGAGGGTTATAGGTTTCTCTGTGTCCTCACTCTACTGGCAGATTCTAAACATAGTTATTGATCTTTCAGTTTGTTCAGTTTTTTGCCTATTGTTAGGACAGAGTGAAGATTTCCACATTTCTTACATGCTAGACCAGAAACCAGAAGTTCATGTCTTTGTAAAAATCTTTTTCAAACTGTGTTTGTTATAAAACCATACATAGATATAATTGAGCCCACCATGTAGTATCTGTATCCTCTATTACTGGTTAAAATGGGAGGGGAATTCTCTGGTGGAATTACTGGAATCTTTTGGATTTGAATCTCAGAAGAACTTGGGCCAGAAGCAGAGGTGATTCCTCTCATCTTTTAGGAATCTTAAAGAACGTTCCTTCCAAAGTAATTAATCTAACTCTTATGAATGAATTATATTTTTAATTAATTTTCTGTCTTCATAAACAAAGAAGGACTTGCTGTTTGAAGGTCTCTGATGAATCAGCAGAATTTAAAGAGCAAGAATTGGAAGTGTGTTGATGGTGAGGTGTGGTTCCTGGGAATTCCACTCTACAGTTTCTGCGAGTTTCTTAACAAATACAGTTAAGTAAAAGGTGGAAAAAATTATAGTTCCCTTGCTTTCTTTCACTGTTTGTACTACATTTGTAATGAAAAGTTTATGATAGCTTTATACACAGGAGTTCAGTATGAATGACTCCAAAATGCTTCCCAATTCAGTAAAGAAGTCAAAGTCCAATGAAGACACAGAATTGAATAAAAATCACTAAAAGTTACACTTTCTAAAAAGTCTCAAAGAAGATATTTATCTGAAAAGTTACAGATTGATGTAGATAAAAAGTTTATATTGTCCTTCCCAGTTAGCATTTGATAGATGCTTAAATATTGAATATCTGATGAAAATTTATTTTTTGTTTCAATTTCTAGTTAGGTTCATTTTCAGATATTCTTGAAGCAAGTAGTATAATATGGTGGGAAGGGATATAGCTTAGGCGTGGTTTCTGTTTCTGATCTTGGGCAAGTTGCTTGGTTTGCTCATCTGGAAAATGGTGACACTGGGAGACCTTAGAGTCTACAAGAACACCCTTTGGGGTAGTTCATGTAAAGCTTGTCAGATGGCTACTGGCATCCAGTAAGAGCTCAATAAATATTAGCTATTTTTATTTCAATAAAAAAATAATCATTCAGAGATGCACAATGTTATGCAGATTATTGTGATTCTTTTCCAGGACATTGGAAAAAAAAAGAAACTCTCAGTGTTGACAGAAGAGCACAGGGGGCTGCTTTTCTTAAAATGTGTTCACTTCTGATGAGAGTATTGAATTTCTCCTTTGTGTCACCCACTCCTGCAGGTGGGCGCAGCTCCAGAAGCACACAGCCGGCCATCTGTAGGCCTGATGGAAATGAAGAGAGGCCAGGGGAGATATAAACAATTTCAAAAAGGGGGGAAAGGCAGTAAGGAAAAAGCCGGAGAATGCTGGAATAATCTTACTTTTCCAACAAAAGGTACAAAATGGGCTGGCACAGTTCTCTTTCATGTTTGACTCTAAAGGCCAACAAAATTTCTCTGTTAAGGGACAGTTAGTAAATATATTGGCTCTTTGGGCCATATGGTCTCTAGCACAACTACTCAGCTCTTCCTGTAGCAGAAAAGGAGCCATATGTGATAAATAAAAACTGATCATGGCCGTGTTCTAATAAAACTTTATTTACAAAAACTGGTTGTGAGCCATAGTTTGCTAACCCTGATCTAGAGCACACCTGCAGGTAATGTTCATTGTTTTTCCCATAAAGTTGCCTCAGACTGTTGGAGGCTCTTTCTTCCCCTCTGATATCTCTTCCTCCTTTTCTACCCTAGGTCCTTAGGTCCATTCTGGTGGTGACTAGATGGCAGACCATAATGCTTGTGCAGAGGCATGACATAGAAGTATCTATGCCCAGGCTCAGCCCTCCCACATTTTCAGAGGGGAGCTCCTACAAGACAAAGCCTCTTGGTTACACTGATGGTTTTGCATAACTTCAATATCTCATTCCATTAAAAGACACTCTCCCTGTCAGGGTTAGAGAATGGGAAATGAAAAGGGGGAGACATTCAGAAAGTTCCAGAAGATGAAACTCAGTTTAAATGATATGCCCTGGCATCCCACTTAGAATATTCTCAACCAAGCACAAGCTGTGTTCCCACACAGGGAGAGACCCATGTCTCCACACTCTCCTCCAGTTGAGAGTGAGTCCTCAACCTGCTGCATAGCCTCCTCCTGTCTCCACTTTCCCTGGGGGCTGGATTCATCTTTCATTTTTTGGTTTTTATTCTGATTTCTTAGGATTTATCTGCCTGTCAGTTTTAAAGTTTTATTTCCATTTCAGCCAAGAACACTGGAGTCCTGTCACGAACTTGTTCCCGGTTCCAATGTTTATCAGGTGGGCATGAAGAATGGGCTAGATAAGTCTCTGCTACAGATAACAAGTACACATCTTTAAAGATCTTTAGGAGAAGTGCTCATATTTGTGGCAACTTGCCTGGTATCTTATCCTCAGTAGATATTTGTTGATGTTATTTCGAGGACATGGCAACTATGACTATACCCCTTTGTATATTTGTTCAACGAAAGACTGATTTTCTAGTTTCAGAAGCAGACCTGAAGCAATTTTAGTTTTCTTTCAAGAGGACACAGTTTTGCATAGAGACATAGACTCTCTGAATACAACAAATCTGTTTTCTTGAGACTCATAGGGGAAATGGTGGGGAGATGTGTTGAGGATCTCCAGGGGAGTTAAGGGTTGCAGTTTCTTTTCTTTCTAGATAAGAGTTTGGTACAGGCTGGAGCAGCATATGTGCAGCTCATTTGTCCTGGAGAAAGCAGAGTCCTTTATTACCCAATGGAGGGAGATACAGCACTTCTAGGAACCAGTCCCAACAGGTGCAACTATGGCTACCTGTACTATTGCCTTAGGCTTTTGTAGGAAGACAGCCAGAGGCTTCCTAATGGGACCAGCTTCACGTAATCCTCATTCTCATCAAGAAGGCTAGATAACAGGGGCTGGTGGCCTTATCATATCAGGGGCAACCAGCTATTTCACATATAATCAACTGATCCTCTGCAAACCAACCACATAGTTATGTTTCCAGCATATCACTGGTGCCTGAATTAAACTGCCCTGTTAATCAAGTTGCATCATCAGGCTTTATCGCTAAAGGCCTAGGGTTTTAAATACTTTATGAAACAACCTGATGACCTAAGAAAGAAAGTCTCATTTCACAATAGCATTTATTTGACTGTGTGTGCAGGCACATCACAGATCCTGGGAAGAAAGGAATTCCTTCAAGAAACTCTAACCAAGACACGTTAGCAATTTCTTGTTGATTTTACTCTGTCACTGAATTTTCTTCTCATTCAAACATGCATTCATTCATTCACTCAAATATTTGTTGAGTGTCACCTGTGCATCACGCAGTGTCTTAGGGACTGTGCATACCATAGTGAATAAAACATATGGAATGGTTGCCCCGATGGAGGTTATATGAGAATATCTGGCAATAAGCAAATAAATAAGTGAAATATGTAAATGTCAGATATTGTAAGTGCCATGGAAAAAAATAAAACAGGAAGGACATTATATAGCATTCAGAGGTATAGAATGGTTGCGGGGATGCTTTAATGAATTCAGTGGGTGGAAAAGAGCTCACTGTTACGTTGGGAGATAAATGAGCCCTAAGGGAGCTTGAGGAAGGATCTATATGGCTATAATGGGGAGAGACATTTGAGCCAAAGGGAACAGAAAGTGCAAAGACTCTGAGGTGGAAATGATGCTTAGTGTGTCTGGGAAACACAATGCCGGTGTGTCTGGGAGGGAGTGAGTCAAGGGGAAGAAAGGAGGAAAGATAACACAGGAAGGACTGAGGGGTTCAAGGTGTTCCTCACTCACCAGCCCTTTAGAGAGAATTTATGGAGCCTCTAGTACTTGCACAGCACTGTGTGCTAGGGGATCGGTGTTTGTTTGAAGAAGGTGTTGGGAAGTGTGGACGAAGGGCAAAGTCTGGGGCCTGCTGGGTAGAGATGACAGAGGGAAATCTAAGAATAAATGTTTTGTTGGAAATGCAGGAAGATTCTGGTGGGCTCTAAGTTATATATATATTGGTGAGACAAAGTCATCAGAAAATGGGCATCAAACAATGATTTTGATTTGACTCTGGAAGATAGCACCTAGTTTTAAAGAAAAACCTTTTTTTTAAAAAAAGATTTTACTTATTTGAGAGAGAGAGAGAGAGAGAGAGAGCTGCTGAGAGAGCACAAAGGAGAGGAAGAAGCTGGCTTCCTGCTGAGCAGAGAGCACCTTCTCCTGATGTTGGTCTGATATTGGATGTTGGTTAATCAAGGTCAAGTTACTCCTGCCTGTTTCCCTGCTTGGGTTTTAGCCCACTTATTCTAAATCTCAGTCATATTTCAAAGTTTATTTCTTCCATAACTTCCATTATACTAATCTTTAGCTTTTTGGACTTCCTTTGAACCAGTGGTAGTGGTCTTTGCATATGCTGTTCCTCTTGCTAGAACACCTTTCCTCCTGTTTCTCACTTAGCTTTCCTTTAAAACTGAGTTTGAGGGGCACCTAGATGGTTTAGTTGGTTAAGTGTCTGATTCTTAATTTGGGCTTAGATCATGATCTCAGGGTGATGAGATCGAGCTCTGCATGGAGCCCTGCATTGGGTTCTGTGCTGGGCATGGAGTTTGCTTAAGATTCTCTGTCTCTTTCTCTACCCAATCCCCCCACCACCCCAGTCATGCACATGGACACTCTCTCACAAGACAAATAAATTAAAAAAATAAAAATAAATAAAACTCAGTCTAAGCCTCATTGTCTCTACAAGGCCACTCTGATAGTTCTTTCTCTGTGATTCCTTAGCACACTTGTGTTTACCACTGTCATAGAAAACCATACTGAAAAAAAAAAAAAAAAAAAAAAAAAGAAAACCATACTGCATTGAGATGGATTATGTCATCGTCGCCCCTTCCAGACAAACAGAACATAAGAACATAAGTCTGGCCCAATCCTGTATTTCCAATTGGCAGACTTTCTCCATGCCAGGTGTCCCAATATGAATAAGTCTTGTTATCGTTGGTTTGTTGAGGTCTATGCAGCAAATCCTACTGCTCTTTCCTGACAACTTCAATTCTTCTTCTCCTTGGCTTCTAGCTTTTTGCCTCATTTCCAGATGATGTTCTCATCAACTGAATCTGGATATTGAGCTTCTGGTCTTCGGTCTGATTACTAATTTCCATTTCTAGTGAATTTACACCCGGTCCCTCTGGGTAACAGCTCAACCTAGTACAGAATTCCCTTGGCTCACAGACTACCAACACTTGGGCCTGGTTCATCTCAGACTCTATGAAAAAGAACTGAAGAATGTACCCAGAAAGCCCATGTACTGTAATCAGAGTGGAAAAATGAGACTATGGGAAGGTGTGAAATAGACAAAAAACAGGATCGTATGTGATGTTGATCTAATTTTGTTGTGCGGACAGCAAGCACAGGTTGCTGCCAGAAAGGGAGATGTCCCCAGACAAGCTTTGGCAAGAAGGTGATTGGAGTCCAACTTGGATTGGTTCTTGGAAGGCTAGATAAAGGCTGTAGATGTAGAGAATCTCCAAATGTGCTAATACAATAGTGAGTGGAATGTCAAAATCTCGGTTGGTCTACTCTGTGTCATAAATATCAGCCAAATTCACATTCAAGGCAACTTTTGGTTTCTGGTTGTTTCTGAAGATTTTCTCTGATCTTTTCTTTTCTTTCTTTTCTTTTCTTTTCTTTTCTTTTCTTTTCTTTTCTTTTCTTTTCTTCTTTCTTTTCTTTTCTTTCTTTCTTTCTTTCTTTCTTTCTTTCTTTCTTTCTTCTTTCTTTCTTTCTTCTTTCTTTCTTCCTTTCTTTCTTTCTTTCTTTCTTTCTTTCTTTCTTTTCTTTCATTCTTGTTTTGCTGATTTCTTTTCTTTTCTTTTCTTTTCTTTTCTTTTCTTTTCTTTTCTTCTTTCTTTTCTTTTCTTTCTTTCTTTCTTTCTTTCTTTCTTTCTTTCTTTCTTTCTTCTTTCTTTCTTTCTTCTTTCTTTCTTCCTTTCTTTCTTTCTTTCTTTCTTTCTTTCTTTCTTTTCTTTCATTCTTGTTTTGCTGATTTTCCTTAGTGAGATGTCTGGACTTCTTTTTCTTTATTCTTTCCATATTTATTAGTGGTTTTTGATATATAGGTACTATTAGGTTTGTATATAACCTCTCTTGCATTTAGCACTCTAATTAGGTTGATGGTGGTTGAAGTTCAAACCCATTCTTTACTTCCCTGTTCCCCATATTTTGGGTATATGTTACTATAGTTCATATTCTTTTTTTGGTGTGTGAGTTCCTTGACTCATTTTTTACAGAAACATTCAGAAACTTTTGATTTCTGATAAGAATCATCATTTTATTGGACTTCTTCATTTTGCCTTTATTGCTCTCATCAGTACTGGGTGGTGACTTTATATTGGGGCCATGTTTTTCAAACAAAATTTGCTACACTGATTACGAATTTGAGTTCTGGTTTAGACCAGGGATAAGATCCTGACTCTTCTCTTTACTAACTGGATGACCTCGAGCAGATTTCTTACCTTGTCCACCCATTAAATGGAATGCTTCCCCTAAAACTCTTAGCTTGGTACATTTCAAACACTCAAAGGTAGCTATTATTATTGTTAGTTTTGAGAATTATGATGTGGAAGACAATTAGTGGGGAACAACACATTCCTGTTGCAATTTCAACATCGGGTGGCTGGAGAGACTCCGTCACTGGCGAGCTAATGGGTTTCCTTCACATACCCGTGGTTAGAAAAATCTATGGTTTTAGAAAAATTATAAATCATTATATGTCACAAACCATCAGAGTCACGCATAATCATTTGAAACCTCACATGTCAAATCTGCCAGAGCTGAGCATCTACGATACTTTCTTCTCTGTCCGTTGGAAAGAACAGCTGGACACCAGGCTGCATGTACTTGTAAACAATTATTAAATTACCCTGTAGACTTGTCTTCTCTAAGCAGAATGAACTTGGTTCTTTTAACCTCTCCTGAGCATGGTTTTGATTTTCCATCTCTTTAATCATCTCTGCGGCTCTTTTCTGAACCATCTCCATGTTCACCATGTCCTTGAATTTAGTCTAAAGTGCCTAATTGCTCAAAGTTCTCAGCTAGAAGTTTTCACAACAGGGAGTGTAACCACACTGTTTCTAGATGCCCTACTGTGTTTGAGAAAAGGTCTGCCTTCTTTCGAACCATGTCATTATGCCATGGAATCAGAATAACATCCTGCATTTGTATAGCCAAGGTGATTTTCAGAGGACTCTTCCGTGTTATTTACCGTGATCTACATTACAATCCAGGGAGCTAGGTACGACCATCCTCGTTTTTTTCAGATGAGGAAATTGAGATTCAGAAGGACTCAGAGACTTGCCTGAGGGCACAGAGACAGGACATGTTACAGCTGGTATGGAGTCTAGGGATCCCAGGCTCTAAATGCCAATGTTCTTTCCACTACATCCAGGCTCATGCTTATAAACAATATGTAAAGTACATGTTCATCTATAGAGTTTTCTGCTCTCCTTCCTAAGAGCTTGTCCCCCCCCCCCCACTGTAGTTGAGTTGGTTTTATTAATTTCCTCCCACAAAGCCCTTCCACTTGATTCACCGATTCTTCAGGACTTTGACTGCAGGGGCTGAGGAGCCACTTGGTGAGACAGTAGGTTCATGTTGAGTGTATCCCAGAATGAAGGGCCTCAAGTGAGAGACACTTTGGAAACACTGAGTCTCCCTTTAGTGTAATCTCAAAGTTACTGATCTTGAGTTTTACTCCTAATGATGCACATTGTGATATAATGCTTGGCCTTTAGGGTTCTTTGCACTGTTTCCAATTAAAAGGGACATTGTCTTGTGGGGAGGGAAAGGTGATTCCAAACCCTCTCCCTCTTATACAGTCCATGGTGCCTGGAACACTTCTTGGGCAAGCATGGCTTGTCATGTATGTGACCAAAGTCTGTGGAGGGTAAAGACCTCGGTCAGGCGCAAGGCCAAGGTCGATCCCTTAGATTGCTTTTCCACTGTCTAGGAGTGATAAATACTGAATATGACATACTACTAAAGAAGTAAGCACATGCATAATTCTGAAGCTAGAAATCCTTATGATTTATATCCCATCTTTGAAAAAGGATTTTTTTAAAAAGCCAACTCATTTGTATTTTGGATATTTTAAAAATGAAATTCATTGGTTGTTTGACTAAATTAATGAGTCAATGAAGGCGTTTTAATCTATTCCCACACCCATTTGCAACAACAGTTAAAGAGGTTCTTTTTAAATAAAAATGCTGAGGAGGGCAGTTGACAGAGAAGATTACAGAGAGAGAGAGACAGTGGTAACAATTCTGCAGTCTTTCCCAACTTGCACAAGAGACTCAGCTAGATGGGGGAAGGAGGTGCAATAAACAGCACCAATTACCCCAGCCCCTGTCACTCTGATTTAATTAGTTTGAATTGGAGCCCTGTGTCCACTTTATTTAAAGATCCTCAGTCCACTTAAAGCAGCCAGGCTTGAGACCCACTGATGAGGGAGGGAGAGGAGATGGGGATCTGAGGGTCACCGCAGGCAAGTGCCTCCTATCAGCTGGCTTGTGTTTGCCAGCTTTGGGCAGTTGGTCCTGATGTTAGCGCAGTCCTGGGATTGTACGGGACAGCAGTGGGAAGTTTATGGGTATTCATCGTCTTAAGGGACTGTGGATCTGATGACCTAGCCATCTTCCATGTCATGTGATCCCCCTGGACTGCTCTATTGCTCAGCAGACCTGAAGTAGAAGAGCCTGGACTCTGGTGCTAGTGGATTTCTAGTATCCTCTAGGAACTCTTTTCCTAAATGACATCGATCATAAGAATCTCCTGGGGTGGGATCCCTGGGTGGCCCAGCGGTTTAGCGCCTGCCTTTGGCCCAGGGCACGATCCTGGAGACCCGGGATCAAATCCCACGTTGGGTTCCCGGTGCATGGAGCCTGCTTCTCCCTCTGCCTGTGTCTCTGCCTCTCTCTCTCTGTGTGACTATCATAAATAAATAAAAATTTTAAAAAAAAGAAATAATTTACAAAAAAAAAAAAAAAAAAGAATCTCCTGGGGTGCTTGTCAAGTATGACTATTTCTAGACCCTTCCTCTAGAGATTCTGATTGATGAGTTCTGGGATGGGGCACTCTGTGTTCTATTTCAAAGGACTCTGGGTCAGTCTTATGGGCAGGCAAGTTTAGGAAATTTGGAACACATGAGATGCAGTTGCATTCATTTGATGTATAGATTTCCCAAAGCCACCTCAAATCAAATTCAATAGGCCTATACCGAGGCCCAGGAATCTGCATTCTCAATCACTCTCTTGTATTCCTCGAGTAGGTCTGAGGTGGGTGATTCTCTTGCTTGTTTTTAGAAATGCTGCCCCAGGAGAGACCTGCCACTTATTGAGGGTCTACTCCGAGCCTGATCTAGTCCAAGCTCTTTTACAGCTTTGAGTGCACTCCCTCTCTAGCTCAGCCTTCTGTCCTCTCAAGTGTGGTCAGGAACTGTGCTGCTCTACGAGGCCTGCTGTATTCTTGGCGTCCTCTGTTTTCTATTTCCACACATTGCCAAGGTCCCATCCTGTAATTCTCATGAGCAAACCTGCCAACATTATCCATCTTCGCTCTTCAAGACAGTTGAGGTAAAGAGGAAATTATGTTGGCTTCTAGGTCTCAGTTTGAACAATGATAGCATGAGATTCTTCAGAAATGAGCAGTTTCTCTCTACTATCACATTCAAAGGGTAAATTCACCGTGTGGAGTCAGGCTTAAAGGACAATGGTAACTTGACGTCTTTAAGATTGGTCTTTCAGAAACTGCAGAAATGTTTATACATCAACCCCTGATAGAGGGTGGTGGTATAATAGTGAATCTCAATAAAGCCTTCACAGTTAAGATAGGCTACGCCACATATATCCTATAACCCAATTCTAATTGGGATTAAAGGCATTTCTTGACTGAAGAAATGGAAGAATCCACCCTTCTAGTACGTTTCAGGAGTGCTTTGATTAGCTCCCTGGGTTCATTTCTCTAAGATTCCTTTGGCTTTGCTCTTTTTTGGTGGTTGGCTTCATTCTCAGTTTGGATTCTCTCAGGGGAGGGAATGACTCTAGCAGCTCCTGGCTTTCCATGTGTAAGCCCTACTTTCCCACAGGAAGAGAGACTTCCAGCCACTAAACAAAATCCAGGACAGTTCTAGGATGAACTGAGCTTGGGTTACACACTCATACCTGAACCAATAATTCAGCTGACTGGCACAGAGCAACCAGGATCCACCCTGGCAATGGGGTAGGGTGACACCCAATTTTCATGACTGATATTGGGATGAAGTAGAAAGGGTGCTCTGGAAAAAAATCAACAGTGTCCATTATAGGAGCAATATATTTTATTCTACTACATTGTATTCCAGATGCATTGCTATTTTTCTACTTTTAAAAATTTTTAAAAAATATTTATTTATTTGAGAGAGAGGGAGATAACGAGCAGGGGGAGAGGGAGAGGGGAGGGAGAAACAGACTCCTCTCTAAGCCTGGAGTCCGACATGGGGCTTGATCCCAGGACCCTGAAATCATGACAAGAGCAGAAGTCAGACATTTAACCAAATTAACCACCCAGACACCCCCTAATTTCTACTTTAATAGAGGATGATGAGGGGTGCCTTAATTTTTAAAAATCTTAAATTGTAAAGTGTAGTTGACATATAATGTTACATTAAGTTTCAGGTGTACAACATAGTGATTTTACTTCTCTTTGAGTAATGCTGTGCTCACCGCAAGTGTAGCTACCATCGGTCACCATACAACGTGATTGCAATATCACTGACTATATTCCCTATGCTGTGTCTTTTATTCCCATGACTTACTCACTCCATAACTGGAAGCCTATATCTCCCACTCCCCTTCACCCTTTGTGCCCACACCCCTTTCTTCTGGCAACCACTAATTTGTTCTCTGTATTTATAGGTCTGATTCTGGTCTTCTTTTTTTGTTCATTTGATTTGTTTTCTAGATTCCACAAATGAATGAAATCATATAGTATTTGTCTTTCTCAGTCTGACTTGTTTCACTTAGCATAATAACCTCTTGGTCTATCCATGTTGTCATAAATGGCAGGATCTCATCCTTTATCATGGCTGTGTGACACATATCACACATCTCCATTCATTTATTGATAGACACTTGAGTTGCTTCCACTTTGACCTTTGTAAATAATGCTGCAATGAACACAGAGGTGCATATATCTTTTTGAATTAGTATTTTTTTCTTTTGGTAAATATCCAGTAGTGGAATTTATTGGATCATATGGTAGTTCTATTTTTAACTTTCTAAGGAAACTCCATACTATTTTCTATAGTGGCTGCACCAATAGACATTCCCACCAAAAAAGCATGAGGGTCTGGTTTTCTTTACATCCTTGCCAACACTTGTTGTCTTTTTGATTTTAGACATTCTGTGGTATAAGGTGATATTTTATTGTGGTTTTGATTTGCATTTCCCTGATGGTGGTGATGTTGAGCATCTTTGCATGTGTTCATGGGCCATGTCTGTCTTCTTTGGAACAATGCCTATTCAGATCCTCTGCCCATTTTTTAATTGGATTGTTTGTTTTTTTAACATTATTTTATTTTTTAAAAAAGTTTTAAATTGTAAAGTGTAATTTATTTGTGTAATCTCTACACCCCACATAGGGCTCAAACTCAGAACCTTGAGATCAAGAGTTGTATGCTTCTCCAATGGAGTCAGCCAGGTGCCCCGGGATTGTTTATTTTTTTGATGTTGAGAAGTGCCTTTGAATGGGGTCAAAATTATCTCTCTAAATGCATTACGTAAAAGTAGTTGGTTGAGACTCTAGCTTTTTATGCCACACAGCATGGAAGGCCAGCCAATTTCAGCAGAGTGACTAAACCAGCCATGACTAGAAGCTCTGCCTCCTTTATCCTTATGGGCCTAGTAATAATAATTGCTGTCATCTGTTAATATTATGCTAATTATTTTCCACAAATAACACTATTGACTTTAAAAAGGTAGATACATTGAGGCAATACTGGAGGCTCAGAGGAGTTAATTAACTTGCCCAAAGTCACACAGCCAGTGAAAGCCTGAGCAAGACTGGGTTGGGACCCAGGTGCACCTGCTTGCAAAAAAGAGAAGCCTATGTTCTTTCCAGTTTGTGCTGTCTCTTAGGAAGCTGTGAAACAGGATTCAGAAAGAATATTAATCCTGCTTGCCTAATCTCTTATTTCCTTGTTTCTGAAGCAGAAACAAGGGAACATATCACTTTCTTGTGGGTTCAGCAAATAATGAGTAGCATTTCCAATTTAAGGAATATTTGTATAAACAATAACAAAATAGTAAAATGTTGAAGCTGGAGAAATGGTTTTTTTTTTGTTGTTTTTTTTTTGTTTTTTTTTTTAGGTCCTCTTTTTTTTTGGTCTTTTAAAAAAATTTAAATTCAATTAATTAGCATATCATGTATTATTAGTTTCAGCAGTAAAGGTTGGTGATTCATCAGACTTAAGTAGAGATGTTTTTAAGAGCCAAAGTCAAGTCTAGAGTTTCTCTACAGCTATACAAGGCATGGTTAATGGGCTGCTTTTCCACAGTATCTTCAGAGAAAGCAAACACAAAACAACACAACCACAAAGGGGTTTGAACACAACTTCATTTACTTATTTTTCTGTTTTTAACATAGGAAATGGGAGACGCTGGTTAAGGAAATCTTTAGAAACAACAGCAGCTAACAGGTTTCCATAATTGGCAAAAGTGGGGGTGTTTGTTATATACATAAATGGGTTTGATGTAAACCTCAATGGTTGGTCACGCCTTCTAAGAATCCCACCAAATTGCCCCTTTTCCAGCAGAAAAATCCCACCAGCCTAAGAGGCTGGAATCCTCTCCCATGGCACATCTGTCCTCACTCTTTACCCCTACAGCTTTACATTCCCTAGATTGTGGTACAGAAAATGTGATGAGACAATTTAGCCTAATCAGTTTGCAACTAATGGCTTTTGGTAGAATGGGGGAAAGAAAATCTTAATTCTCATTACCTTTGGAATGTGATATCCATTTGTTAATGTCTTGAAAGTTTAAAAAAAAAAAAAAAAGCCTGGTTTATTTGTTTATTAAAGACTTTCCTTGTCAAAAGTTTCTTTCCTGCGGGGGAAGTGGAAGAGAAAGGAGAAATCATTCTGACATTTCTTGTTTCCAGAATGTGTGGTATAGTTAAGGAAGGAGAAGAGGGGCCTCAGAGCATCTGGGCATCTTCCACAGAGGAGCACCAGATTACAGACAGGACAAGTGACTTGTAATTGTCACCATGCTGGAGAAGAGGAGGTGCTTTGTGCCTTCCACAGTAAATTATCTACTCTGTGAGATATTTTTCCAGCAACAGAACTGACATAATAAATAAATTAATATGTTGTTATTAGACAGTGACATGGAACAGCCAGGAAACTGGGGGGGGGGGGGAGGCTGAGAGCAGAGGTGACATGCTTTCAATGAGCCAGGAAACAACAGGAAATGAACAATGTTCACTTTCGAACATTGCACCCCAGGAGCCATACCGGCCATTAATGAAGGGGGCGTATCTAGGGGCTGGAAGAGATGGGAAGACATTACATCAACACTCCTGGATGACTTCATATCATGTCTGTTGTCTCTTTCTTTTTTAAATTTTTAAAAAATTTTAAAAAAGATTTTATTTATTTATTCATGAGAGAGAGAGAGAGAGAGGGAGGCAGGCAGAGGGAGAGGGAGAAGCAGGCTCCACGCAGGGAGCCCGATGTGGGACTCGATCCCAGGACTCCAGGATCACGCCCTGAGCCGAAGGCAGGCGCCAAACCGCTGAGCCACCCAGGGATCCCCTGTTGTCTCATTCTTATAAGGTAAAAGTCAAGTTCTTAAATATGAAGACATTCGGAGCAAAATTATGTAGAACAGAATTACCTAGGGTTTATAGAGTAATCTTAAGAACTTGGCATTATTTGGAAATGCTTGCAAAGGCCCTAGGGCTTCCTTAGGACTTTGGAAAAGAAAAACAAAATCAAAAACTAACTTCATATATGTAGTAAAATATTGTAAGTTTGCCCCCAGGTGTAGGTTTCATAAAGGTTTGGAAGAACAACCAAATTCCAAACGAAATCCCCTGGATTTTCTTTCTTTCTCTAGGAAAAAAAAAAAATGGTGACATCTCAGTTGAGGGCTGGGCGTGTTCACCACACCCTTCAGATGATGTTGGAGTCAGCTGGAAAAGAGAAATGTGACTCAGTGATCCAGTGAGTCAAACAGAAGAGGTGGTGCTTGACTGTCTGGCCCCTGAGCAAAGGCCTCTGCTGGAGGCCTGCTCAGCATTGCCACGCCTGAGCCACCGCCTCTTGTCCACGCCAGCTCTGTGACTTCGACATAATCGTTCCTTTTGTCCTCTCATTTTGTCCATTGTGAGAGGGAAATGTGCAATTTTAAAGAATTAGTCTCTTTCATTCTTGATTGCCTCTCAGAAGTGGTAAGAACAGAAAATACAGAGGCCTGGGGAGCAGTTCTTAGGATCAAAAAGACTCAGCTTAATTCGCGGCCTATTAGCTTTGTGACCTTAGGCGAGTCCCTTAACTTTTCTGTGTATGAAATCAGAGGTTCCTTCGGATTGGGTGGATTCAAAGTTCCCCTCCAACTCTACAGATCCTGCCCAGGGCACCCGTGTGGCTCAGTAGGTTGAGCGTCTGCCTTCCTCTCAGGTCACGATCCCGGAGTCCTGGGATCGAGCCCTGCAGTAGGCTCCTTGCTCAGCGGGGAGCCTGCTTCTCCCTCTCCCTCTGCCTGCTGTTCCCCCAGGTTGTGCATGTGCTCCCTCTTTCAGTCAAATGAATGAATGAATAAATAAATACCTAAAAAAAAAAAAAAAAAAAAGAAGATTCTCTTCCTCTGTCCCCCTCCCACTGTGCTGTGCGCAAGTGCTCTCTCTACTCCCCCACAGAAAAACAAACTCAGATGGGGCTTTCAATTCCGTTTCCTATTTTCAAGTTGCACCTTTCAGATCCACACCCCTAGGTCCCTTTTTTTCCTCTCTCAGTCCTCCATTAGTGCTTCAACAGACTCTGTGGACTCCAGTGTATTTTCTCATAGTCGCCTCTCCAGGCAGCCTCCCTAATACTCATATTTGGTCATTACAAGTGACTTACTTAAAATCTGAATTTAAAGCCAATTCGTATTGCTCGGACATTTATGTACTTGTAATCATAGAGGTTTGTTTTATGTTTGGCTGATCTTGACTGTCTCCCAGGGATCTTAGGGAACCGGTCTTCCCTGCAGCCACATTTATATGAGCCCGAGGGAGGCACCTTTACATAAACCTGGCATCCTCCGTGGGATGCGGTGTGTGTGGGGGAAATTATAGATCATCGGAGACTTTATTTTCTCCTCCAACGTCAATAGCCCATAGGACCTTGAAAGCAATTCCAGGTACTTTGCAAAGTCTCACCAAGTCCTTTTGAGGATTTGTGTCAATGTGGAGCAGGATGCTCCGGGAGCATTTGTCCTGAATGACTGGTATTTCTGAAAGTAGATGCTATTGTAAAAATGCAGCTCAGAATAGCTCCACTTATTTATCAATGCTTTCATGCAAAACAAATATTCACTCAAAGACCGCATGGTTTGGGCTTCGGATTAGATCTCAGAAGTATAAATATCACAGGGCTTTTATGTGTTTGCATGATGTGAACCAGCAAAGTTCTTTCCTCTGACCCTTTATTTTTAATATAAGCCTGTATAGAGAAGCACACTATTTCTCTGCACTGTTCTTGCTCAATATACTGTCCTCTGGTTTGCATTATTTGAATCAGTAGTAGGTTTACGGATCACATACGAGTCTAAAAACAAAAATAACCCGCCAACCTTTCGAGATCCTGCGCTCCATCATCGATGGTGAAGAAAGCCTGTCCCCAGCGGAGCAGCAGGGATGAAGATTAGCGAGGAGTTACTCTGAGTGTCTAAACACAGCCCAACAGCTTCCCTGTCCGAGATTCAATCCACTTCCAGTCTAGCAGCCTAGACTAGTCTCTCCCTTAATAATGGAAGTCTTCCACGCCCAGGCTGGGATCTAAGCATTTAAAAAAAGAAAATATAACGGTTTGCATACTGTGCAGTGATTTGTAAAATGTGAATGCCTCCAAAAGCCGTGGTTACCCAGCATAACATTATCTTATTTTTAGTTACACAACCAGTAAAACAGCTGGAGGTCTAAAATCATGGCCTAGCACTAAGTGCATTACTACATTTTATCCATGCAGTAAGGGCCTGTCCTTTGAGTGAGGCGGTAGGAGAAAGTGGAGTGATTACTGGCAAATTAACACTTTCAATTTTAATAGAGAAGCAAGGCCTACATAACAACATCGGAATTAGAATCTGTGCCAGTTAGATATTGTACAGCATATGATGGTCATTTAAACCACACTAATACACCACTGCATTTTATAATCAAATGAACCCTTACTCATTAGTCAAAAGATAATATCTACTCCAGTTGACTAAAGAAGGAACCTGCAAAATATTTTACTTTATAGCTTCTTAGCATCGTTAATAGAATCATCTCGGCAATAATAGCAAAATATAATTGGCACTTAGAGAGCTGTGCTTGTTTTTGTTTTCTCTGTAAAAGCGTGAAGTTGTCTGTGACGTTCCATCCCCTTTATCTTTAGAACTAAACTCTTCAGTTTGGTCAGGATTTTGCATTTGACAAACCCAGAAAATACTAGATTGCATCACATGAAATTGCTGACGTTGACTCATTTGACCATGAAAACGGCAGTTTTCACACAGCCTGACCCATAGTGTTTCGCCAAAAAGTACACCCCCAAAACACCAGCGCGCGCAAATTTGTAGCTGGTAGATTGATTTGTTATAAAAAAAATGTGGGTTTGGGAAGCCAATATTTCCTGTTTTTCTCCCCCTGTTGATGTTAGCTTAGTGGTTCTGTCTAGGAGTTGCCTGTGGGAGGTGGTGGTGAAGCCTTCCCCGCGTGCCCCTCCTGAGCCACATTGTAATCTAATAAATATAAAAAATGTTTTTTTTTTAAAGATTTTATTTATTTATTCATGAAAGACACATAGAGAGAGGCAGAGGGAGAAGCAGGCTCCATGCAGGGAGCCTGATGTGGGACTTGATCCTGGGACAGTGGGATCACGACCTAAGCCAAAGACAGAAGCTCACCTGCTGAGCCACCCAGGTGTCCCAACATGTTTTTATCTGTAACAGTAAAACAGGAAGAAAAGTATCTTGCTGTACTTATTGACCTAGATCAAAACATGCAAAACATCTCTTGACAAGTCCCCTAGGTCTTACAAGGAAATGATTAGTTGCTGGTGCCTCTGTATCCTTCAGCCACCGGCTTTCTTGATGACACACCCTGGCTCTTGTCAGCACCTGGAGTGGCTTCAACTCTGAAATCTTAAATCCAATCATCCTCTTTGACCACGGCCTTTGATCATAATGATGAAGTCAATGATCTCTTTCTCTCTGAAGTCAATTCTCGCTCTCTCGCTCTTTCTTTAAGGGTCCAATTGCTAACTCATTTCTCAAAAAGGTCCCACGCATATGGGCCAGTGGGTGCCCGGAGGGGGAAATGACAGACCTTCGACCACACAGTGCAGGGTGGTGGAGACTCGACGAGAACCAGCACAGGGAGCCCCTCACCGCCAGTCTTTGTCTCCTTGGGCCACACAAGGCTGTTTGTAATGCCCATTACCTCTCCCTAACAAATGAGCCTGCAATGGGGAGCCACTGTCCCAAGGCAAGGGTCGCTAATGGTGGATGAGAACCGGCTGGATCCAGTTGGTGGGTTTGCTCACCCTGGCAGTTACCATGTGACAGTCCCAGCCCCCCACTTCCGGGGGGTGGGGGAGGCAGGTTGGTCCTGTGGCCAAACAGGGTGCATTCATTTCCTAGGGCTGCCACAACAAATTACCACAGATTGAGTGGCTTAAAATGATCAATTATTTCTTGGATCTCTTTTCTTTGAGGCCTTCAGTGCCTCGCTCACTACTTACTGCATCCTTTACCCCTACCATTTTTGCTATTGTAAATATTATCTTAAAATTATAGAACCTAATTATTTGATGCCAGTATATGCAAACCTAGTTAACTTTTTTAGTTATTTTGTATTCAGCAACTTTGTTAAGCATTGCCGCCAATAATTTATATGTGGATTCTATGTGGTGATATTTTTTTCCAATCCATACTCCCTTTGAATGTTTTCTTGTTTATGTTTTTACCATCCTGGTTGGGATGGGCCCTCCAGTACAAAGGTGAATAGAAGAGGTCATCTGTGCTTTTTCTTTCGATTTTTATTTTTTTATTATTTTTTTAAGGTTGTATTTATTTATTCATGGGAGACACACAGAGAGAGGCAGATACATAGGCAGGCCGAGATGCAGGCTCTCTGCAGGGAGCCTGATGCGGAACTCGATCCCAGGACCCTGGAATCATGACGGGAGTTGAAGGCAGACATTCAACCACTGAGCCACTCAGGTGCCCCTCTTCTGATTTTAAAGCCAACACACTTAACATTTCTTTACAAAGTATTTGTATTAGTTTATTTAAATTGTCTTATGAGTTTAAGGAAGATCCTGTCAATTTTTCATTTGCTAATTTTTTAAAGTGCTCTTTTTCCCTACAAATATTGAGAAAATCAAATGGTTTTCTCTTTTAATATTTTCAAGTGGTGAATTAAATATAGCAGTTTTCTTATAATAAACTGATTTTGCATTTCAGGGCTAAACCTACTTTGGCCTTTTAAATATATAATTAGATATGATATATTATAATAAATATAATATAATATACAAGTATTAAATATATAATATCTTGTTCAGATTTGACATCTATTTTCATGTTTGAGATTTGCCCATAATATTCCTTTCTTATAAGTTTTCCATCTGGTACTGGTGTCAAGCATCATAAAATGCACTATACAATGTTCCTACTTTTTCTCTTTTCTGGAAGTGTGGGTCAAGTTGGAATAAGTTCTTTAAAAGTTTGCTGAACTGTCTAGAAAAACAAGTCTTTGTGAGAAGACTTTGATTATACTCATGGTCAGAGAACTAATTTGGCTTTCCCAGTTAGTTTTCATGAGTTAAATTTCTTTCTGTGAATTTCCCCAGCTCATTAAATTTGAATTTATTGGCTTGTTGTTCATAATATCTTTTTAGAACCTTGTAGTATATGTAGTTATGTGCCTATATTCACTCCTACTAATGTTTTGTTATATGTTCTCTCTTTTCTTTTGATTAATCTTATAAGAGTTTGCCAATTTATTTATTTATTTTGAAGATTCTATTTTTCACTTGATGGGATGAGCACTGGGTGTTATGCTATATGTTGGCAAATTGAACTCCAATAAAAAAAAAAAAGAAAAAAAAAGACTCTATTTTAAGTAATCTCTGCACCCAGACTTGGCCTTGACTCACGACCCCAAGACCAAGGGTCACAAAGATCTATCGACCTGATCCAGCCAGCCAACCCAATACTTCATTCTTCTAGATCTTGTCCTTTGCCTTGTTATTCTGTGGCTTCACTATAATGGTGTAGGTGTAGCTTTCTTTTTATTTATCCTACTTGGAATTCATTTTAATTCCTAAGTCTGAATCTTGTTGTCCATCAGATCTGGACATTTTCAGCCGTTTTTGTCTCCAAATTTTGCTTCACTCTCATACTCTTATCCTTTTTCTGGAACTCTGATTAAATACATAGTAGATATTCTCTGGCCCCCTAACCCCTGTCATTTCTTCCCCCTCCAGCTAGTTGTCTTTCTGTGTTGAATCTGGGTAATGATTTTAACTCTATCTTGAATCTGCTCTATAAATGTATTTAATTTTCTATTTAACGTATTATAGTTTTAAAATTATGATTGTGTTCACGTTCATTTCTACAAGTTCTATTTGGTGCTTTTCTAAAACTGCTTGGTTATTTTTACAGTCTTTTTATCTTTTTAATCATAATTTTGATGCCCCTTTTTATTACTTTAAATATATAATGGAACATTTGTAATTCATAAAACATTTATTTAAATGTAGGTATTTTCAAAACATGTCCATTCTGAAGTCTTTCTAGATCTGTCTATCATTTCTACTGACTTCTGCTCAGGAGTTCTTGTTTTGTCACGTACTCCATGATTGTTGAATGTGGAATCATATTCAATGGAATTTTATCTACAGAAGTTCTTTGCAAACTGAATGAAGTCACTTTCCTCCAGGGAGGAATTTGCTTCTATCAGGAACCTGGGGTCACTACCAATCTGTGACTTTTTAATTTTTATTGAAATATAATCTAAATATAATATCATATTAGGTTCAGGTATACAACATAGTGATTCAATGCTTATGTACATTACAAAGTGATCACCATAATAAGTTTAGTTACCATCTGTCAGCATACAAAGTTCATAGAATATTACTGAATGCACTTCCCATGCTGTTCTTTTCACCTCTGTGACTTATATATAACTGGAAGTTTGGACTTCTAGATCCCCTTCACCCATTTTGCCCACCCTCTGAATTCCCTCTTCTACTGGCAACCATCAGTTTGTTCTGTCTTTGTTTTGTTTTGTTTCGTTTTTTTTTTTTTTTTTTTTTTTTTTTTTGTGTTTCGTTTTTTTGTTCTGTGACCCCTTTTTTTTAAAAAAAAAATTTAATTTATTTATTCATGAGAGACACCGAGAGAGAGGCAGAGACACAGGTAGAAGGAGAAGCGGGCTCCCCCGCAGGGAGGCTAATACGGGACTCAATCCCAGACCCCCAGGATCACGACCTGAGCTGAAGGCAGACGCTCAACCACTGAGCCACCCAGGTGCCCCATCTCTGTAACCCTTTGAAGATAAATTCTTGGCTGGAGGATTTTTCTGATTCCCATCTTTAGTTATTTTTTAAAAATATTTTTATTTAAAAAAAATATTTATTTATTAGAAAGACAGTGCATGTGCAAGCATAAATTGGCAGAGGGGCAGTGGGAGAAGCAGACTGCCTGCCGAGCAGGGAGCCCGCCAACTCAAGGCTCGATCCCAGGACCCTGAGATCATGACCTGAGCTGAAGGCAGATGCTTAACCTGACTGAGCCACCCAGGCACCCCTGGACTTCCATTTTTATGCAGAGATCTCCTATCAGTTTTAGCTGCTCAGTCAGGTCCTGGGTTTTACCTGTGGTTCCTCACACCTCTTATGACTATTCCAATGAAAACTCAAGGTCACTAAAGAGCAGAAGATGCTCGAAGGGCAGCCAGCAGCTGATATCAATGTCATTTCCTAAGTGATTAGTTTCTTTCCGATGTTTCCAGGATTACCCCTCTTCTGGTTTTACTCCTACCTCAAATGAAGCCACTTGGCTTGTTCTTTCTCATCTTCTTGACCTTTTATCTTTCAAATTCCCTAAGGCTCAGATCTTAAAATTCTTTTCTATCTCCACTCACTTTCTTGATGACCTCACCTAGCCTCATGGGTCTAAATCCATTAATGCACCCATAGGTCTACATTTATATCTCCAGCCCAGGCCCCTGTCCAACTGCCTCCTTGAGTCTTCCCCTTGGGGTACCTAACTGTCTGACCTTTGCCCTCAGTTAGATTTCTTTTCACTTTTCCTCCTCTTAGCTTCTAGTAATGGCAAACTTTTAGTTCTTCTAATTCAGAGTCATCTTTGACTGTTTTTTTTTTATCCCACTCCACATTTAATCCATAAATAAATCATATTAGTTTTATCTTGAAAACATATCTAGAATCTGATCATTTCTTATTACCTCCATGACTATCAGTCTCATCCATGCACCCAGAATCTCTCGCCTGAATTATTTCAGCAGTCCTAGTGCTCTGTCTCTGTCATTGCCTCCCTTCAATCTGTTCTCAACCCAGCAGCCAGGGTGGTCCTGTTAAGATGTAATTCAGATCATGTCACCCCTCTGCATACAGTCCTCCAGAGGAAAAGCCGAAGTCTTCACAGTGGTCTGAGGGCCTTGCAATCTGGTTCCCATTACTTCTGTGACCTCATTTCCTACTAGTCTCTCCCCAGCATTCTCTCTGCCTCGACCACACTGGTGTCCTTGCCATTCCGTGAACAGATCCAGGCATGTTTCCTCTTCAAGGCTTTTATACTTAACGTTTATTCCACTGGGAGTGCTCTTCCCCAAATCGCTTCCTTACCTCCTTCAGGTGTTCCATATAATGTCACCACTCAGTGAGATATTTCCATTTAAGATGGTTGCTTCTCCCTCCAATGTCTCGCTACCTTAGATAGACACTTACCAGGCATTCAGTGCATCTTCGTCAAGTGGATGGATGAATAAATGCAATGATTAGCCAATGGATAAAGATAGACATATTGAGAACATAGAACTTGAACTGATAATTAAAAGGGCTCAAAGGTTGCTTTCTTTCCACGGAAGAAGGAAAGAAATTAGAAGAAGGAAAATCATGGGTGATTTTGGATAGACCCTAGCTAGAAACATAGCTATTTATTAAAAAACATTTATCAAATGCTCGCTATTCTCAAATCCTCAAGACAGCTGCAGAGGTGTTCGTTCTTTGTGCTATTCTGAGCTATGGAAAGGGATCTCTTACTTTTTTCCTTCCCTGACCACACCATGATCTCAGTTGCTTTTCATTTTTTTCTACTTTCTGGGGTTTTTAGCTTCTATTTTTTTCATTTTTTGTGCTCAGACCACAATAATTTCATATTAACAAAGATCTGACCATTATCAAAAAGAAAAGAAAGAATAATAAAATAAAAATTACTTTGAGATGTCTGCATACCTAATTAAGTTTTATCAAGCTTATTTCTAATGCAACCATGAGAGTGACCTACCAGGGAGAACTCATCCAGGCTCCTCAGTATATTAAAATTTTTAAAATATTCTCTATTATGCGGCCATTATGATATTATTATTTTCCTGTTCATATAGTGTAGCAAGTATATAATTTTCACTATCTGCAAACTTAAGTGTGCAAAAACTATAAGTTAAAAAAAAAAACTCCACTTAATTTCTAAATTGAGTCTTTATTCCACCTAATGATAGGCACTAAAATTTAGTCAACCAGGGGTAAATTCTCCCTGAGGCTGTATCTGAACACGTAGGGGAGGGCTGAGTATTGTCAGTGATTGGAGGGGAGGGGCATCTGGTCCTCCCTGTTCATTGTCTATTCATTGAAGCATTGCTTGAACTGTGTATAGTCACACTATTGTATCTGGCTGTTGGTCCACACACTGGCAAGTTAAACTCAAATTGATTTAGAAGCCCCCCTTCTGGCTCCCTGGTGTTCTCAGTCCCTTGCTCCCTCAGGAAGTAAGAGGGCAAGGGAAAATCTTTAGAGGGTTCCCCCACATCTTTCTGAGGCTGAGACAGACACAGGGGGCCTATCATTTTCCCTCTTTGGCTGCCACACTGTGCTGGCAAAGGTGACATCTACTTGAGGTTTCTCAACTTCCCAGGCTGCTTTTAGGAATCCCAGCCTCCCCTGCTCTCGCATACCTATCTGGAATTTACATCAGTTCCCCTCCTCCAGCATTTGGCTTCAGGGTGGCCACAGAGCAGGGTATAGAGAACTTTCTTCAAGATCTGCATTACCATCTGACTTTCTTGGTCTCCTTTCCTAATTTTCTACTTTAGTCAGTGGAGCTGTAATTCAGTTTTCAGCTGTACTCCTTCCAATCTGTTGTTTATGTCATAAACTTTATGTGCTTCAGTAGGCTTAGTCTATTGAAACCAAAAAACCCAGCTCTTAAAATAAAAACCTTTGGTGGACATGACTATTACTGATGTTTTGAGTCTCATAGGTCAATTTTGAAACTTAGACTTGAGTGTGACTGAGTTCTCTCTCTGTGCATTTTGGTATAATCCTACCATTCCAGGAAACAGGGGTTGCTTCTGATGTAACAAGTGTTTAGGAGTGTGGGTAGCAAAACACAAAGGGCAATGGAGGGGGGAGGAAGACGGGACAGAACTCCCCTGTGAGTCATAGTGGCTGAGAAATATTGGCCTGGAAGACTCCAATTTATTAAAAAAAAAATCTCATAAAAAATATGTTGCATCCTCACCCTGCTGTCTCTCTTTGCATGGTCTCAAAATAGATTTTGGTTTATTTATAATTATTGTTCATTTTTTTTTACTTTTTCAGCTTATGAAATAACCAAAAAGTTTGTCCTTATTCATCTGGGATTCTTTATACCAAAGGATATGTCAAGTTGGTCTCAATCTTAGGAAAGAAAAATCTGGAAATATCGTAAGGATATTAACACCATAATCAGTCATTATCTGTATATTTTAAAAATTAACAAAGATTTTTTTTCTCTAAATTTTAATGGATCTCCTGAGAACAGAAAAAAAAAATCATAATGTGGAGGTAAATATATTGCTTTTGGAGCTGATGATTTGATTTTTGGCTTAATTGTCATAAACCTACTAACTCCATAACTCCCTGGGCCTGCAGACAAGTAGAAGAAGGGCCCTTCTGTATCTCTAGTGGCAACCTGGAGAATCACTGTGGAGTTAACCCATAAAATCAGGCATAGGTGGGGCCTTCTTGTTACACTGGGCTATCTCTTGGCAAGAACCTCAGTACTGCCTGGGTACACCTGAGCTCTGGGCAACGCTGTGCATCCCAGTAAGCTCTGGAGGCTCAAAATCCCCCTGCCCTATGAGCTTCCTCTAGCTTCCTCCTTTTCAGATCTGCTGCCTGCAAGGAACAGACCGAGGCATTCATAGCACGTAGGCTCCTCGGAGGGCGGGACTGGGTGGGGGTAGCTGGGAGAAGGGGGAAGCGGAAGAGAAAGCCATTCATTTCATCTTTCATTTTTATCTTGCTCTAGAGGTCTTCACACTTGTCAGTTAAAACCCATTCCTTCCAAAATCAGAGGAGTCAGAATCCTTTCCCAGCAATGTAGTTGGGAAGTAAACTGCCAGTGTGGCAGCATTCTCAAAATTCAATGATTTAGGAGTAAAATAGTGCCGTGTGTCCCTCAGTTTTAAATATTCCTTTAGACATTTTAATTCTTTGGGATTCTCCTATCATTGCCCTTTATTCACTCTCGAAGCCTACTCTTGTGCTCTGATAGCATGAGTAACATCAGACATACTTTCCCTATTACCAAAAAAAAAAAAAAAAAGAAAAGAAAAAAAAGGGACAAATGTTACTTTGACTCACATAATTTCAGTAACTGCAAATACCAGAGGAACAGTAACTAAATTAAAAAAAAAACAACACAAAAAACAGTCACCAAATACCGGATTCACAATAACAGTGAAGGCAAATAAAACTTGCTTTAAATATAGTTCTCCTTCTTCCCCTCTTCCTTTCCTTAATAATAGGATATTTATTGGAGGCAACAAAGTAGGAGCTGACGTTTCCAGAGTGGATAATGTACACAAGACAAATCTCTAGTTTCAGCGTAGAAATGTGTGGTCTGACTACAACCTTTCGGAAGGACTCAATAGCTCAAGATAAGAGCTCATACTTCAGAACCAGTGAAAGCAAATGAAAAAACACAACAATGACAAAGCAAATACAGGAAGAAGCTGCCTTTAGCTTATTATTTGGAGGATACAGATTTGGTATCATAAGAAAATCGAAAAAAGGACACCTGAAGGGGACTTATCCTCCATGCACAGAGACATGTTTATGATGCAACCAGAACTGCTCCATCCCCAGATGTCTGGAGCTGGGTCTGGACATCTGTTTTTAATAGTTTCCAGGCATGCCAGTGGGAACATGATCACAAGTGGGTTGACTGTGAGTTTTACAAAGGAAAGAAAAAAAAAAAGAAATAGCTAATAGATATTCCATAGAGTTTGGGTAGTTTTTCATTTTCACGAACAACTCTGAGAGTGTGATGATGAGCTCCATCTAATCTGGGCACCCGGTGCTTCGTTAAAAGGGGTGTCCTGTAAAACCTCCCACTGTGTTCACAAAGAACACTCATTTAAAAATGTTTTTGTTTCTTGACATAGTAAGATTACCAACTGTTGCGTAGATGTAGAAAGAGATGTAATCCGTATTATGTCATTTAACTAAAATGCTTGTCAGCTGACCCTCTTAACGTCCTGGTCAGCACCCTCAAAGCATCCCCTTCTTCACACTATGGAAAGGTGAACAAATCCGTTAAAAATACACAGGAGTGAAGTGGCCTCAAGCGGGGTTCAGGTGACAGTCCAGGCCTTACTGTGCTGGACTCTGCTATAGGCATGGCCCCAGCAGGTGGCTAGCTTCTAGGCACCCTGCAGACTCTGCTCTTGGTTATTTTCAGAGTGGGTCAGAAAACCTCAAGGCCAGCAAAACAGAGGTGGCTAATGCCAAACCTGTGGGGGTTTTCCTCCCCCTTTCCTCTGGGGTCAAACTTATATCCAGGCTAAAAATAAATGCAGGAAGAAAGGGAAGCAAGTCCATCAGAAAGAAGAGAGTGAGGAATTATGTTTGAAATGTCCTCGTGCATTATGCATTTCACCTGCATTCTTCCTATAATTTTTCTCATCCATGTCTATAGTAAAGATTTTCTAAGTTATCATTTTACCTAAATCAGCCTCAAAAGGACAATAGAAACAGAAAAAATCGGCATCTTGAGATTTGTCCCCATTGATTCTCTGAAACATTGAATAGAATGTATCATTTAATTTTCAATAGATAACTCACACGGTACAAAATTCAAAAGTACAAAAATGTGTCTGTGGGTAAATGTTCTTCTTACCCCGTTTTTCTGGCAACTACTTCTTTCCTGAGGCAACTGGTTACTTGTGGATTCTTTCAGAGATATTCTGTGCATGTAAATGTCATTTTAGACTGGTCTTTTTGCTTTTTTCCTGGCAGAATGGAGTGATGCTGAGACATTTATGTAGATAATTTTGAACCCTAATCTGTTATTGAAACATTCAGCAACATGCAGCAGCAGGTATGTTTCAAAGCCTAGAAACGTGCTCAATAATGCTAATAGTGGGCATAAGAGGAGTCCATGGTATAGTCTCTGGCCTCAGGAATTTATGAGCTTAACAGTGAGAAAGATCATATGCATATGCATATGCATGTAAATATGCTGTACTGAACAGTACTGAACATAGTGCATTACAATTTCCTTCCTTTGGACTAAGAGAGCCTTGAAAGCCGACTCTTTCCAGATCTGTAATCTTGCATGGTGCCTGACACCTCAGAGGTCTTCAGTAAATGATTGTTGAATGGAAGCAAGGATTAATGAATCAATGGAGAGAGCTCAAGAAGCCATGGCAGTCCTTGGGAGAGGAGTGCATACCTATGGCTTGGACTGGGTGGTGATCATGAAACACACAGTAAAAAGCACTTAGAATTCCGAAAGTCTACCTCGGGAGGAGGGCAGGTTCCATGGAAAAGGTGGCATATGACACTAAAGCCCAGGAGGAGGGAGGATGGAACCCATTCCAGGTGGGGCAGAGTGGGCGAGCAGCAAAAAGCAAAGTTACAGCAGCAAGAATACTCAGGTTGCCACAAAGACCAATGAGGACATGGGCTTGATGCAAGCAGAGTCTTCCTTTTGGGGGTGTCTTGAACATTTGGAGGAGGCACGATGAGATGGAATTGTTACAGAACATCAGCAAAGGGATTCGAGCTTTATCCCAAAGGCCCTAGAAAGTGAAAGGTTTTTGAGCTTGGCGATGCTTAGGAGGAGTAATTGGATAAACTAGGAGCTGGGAGACTGGATAGGTAGGTATTGTGATATTTGAGGCATCGTGCATTTGAGATCCTTGTTGGAAATGAGGGCAGTTCTCACAATGGGAAAGGAAGGATGGATTTAAAAATATTTGAGAGGGCAGCCCGATGGCTCAGTGGTTTCGTGCTGCCTTCAGCCCAGGGCCTGATCCTGGAGACCTGGGACTGAGACCCACGTCGGGCTCCCTGCATGGAGACTGCTTCTCCCTCTACCTCTCTCTCTCTCTCTCTCTCTGTCTCTCATGAATAAATAAATAAAATCTTAAAAAAAATTAAAAGAATATTTGAGGATGTGTACCACGTGCATCTGATGATTGATGGGACTGTAGAGGAGAAGGAGAGGGACGATTGAAAGAGAAACCACGATTATGCCACCAATTCAATACCCTCGTATTTACTGAATGCCTACTACGTTCAAGGTCCTGCCCAACCCATAGAGTGGATACCTCGAGTACACAACCCAACCCCACCAAGAATCAAGTGGATAAAACATCCTTACTGGGACACTAGTTAACAATAAGCACACTCCAAGTATCAATCACATTATGGGCATATCATATTTACTTGGATTTTTTAAAGGAAAAAAAAAGCTGAAAAATACCCTTGAAATTGGATGATGGTTGGATGACGCTCAGAAATGATGAGTCTGCAAGGAAGATACTGATTTTGTCAGGCCATCCTCCCACCGCCCCCCCAACCTCATTCTTTGGCTCTGACATGCTCACAGTCATCCCAAACCCTCGATTTTGCGCTCCTTGGCTGGGGCTCCCCAGACTTGTTTGCTCATAAATCCGGTGCTCTTTTAGAACTTGTGGTTTGTAAAAGATTGATGGCTGGTGTCATGTATCCTTTCCCAGCCCACCCTCCGCGGTCCTTCCATACTGGTATATAATCGTGACACACCAGAAGCCACAGAGAGGACTGGGAGGGTTGACTTGTTAACAAAGAAATTATAGCTGCAGAGTGCAAATGCCATTCAGAGCCCGGGGAACACTCCACTTGGCATTTGATCGGAGTCCTTCATAATCTGCTTCAGTCAGATTTAGTTTTATGAGTTCTTTTTTGTTGTTCTTTTGGGGGAGTCCAAAATAAACCACTTTGGGATGAACTCCCCTCTCCAAACCTCCTTTATTTCATACACACACACACACACACACACACACACACAATCCTCACACACCATAAATATGTGCCTTTGGCGTTTGGTTGTTTCTAACAAAAAGCAAAGATTGCCCCAGAACGTGACATGATTTAAAAAACAGTTAAAAAAATTTGGAGAAGCCTGAACAAAAACAAGAAAGAAGAAAGGAAGAAGAAACACTCCCCCTTAATCAAATCCTTCATTTCCCCTAGAGCAAGCAGTTCTTAATTATATTTAACAGACACAACAATGTGCCACAAGCTGGTCCAAACAGCTGTGGGAAGGCTCCACTTTGCGGCGGGCAAGCTGGGGGAGGCCGGGGCCCACCGGCCCATCAGCACCGGCCCTGGAGTGGGCTCCTGACTGTCCCCGACTTGGGTCCCTGGCCATCATGGGGTGGGGTGGGGGGCCCATGGCCACAGTTCGTGCTCCCCGGAGCTGGAGTTTTCCATTGGTGTTCTCTTGCAACCAAATATTTCAACTGGGCTTTCAGTGGGCCCTTCCAGATCTGTCATCTACACTATTTTTACTAATAGTTGACTGTGGATGGATTGGCATTTCCGTGAGTTCCCTCTTTGGTCCAGAAACCTGCTGAACTTGTCTCCAGCTGCAGAGCTGTTTTGTTCTCTGAACCTGTCACTTCACAACAGGTTTGTGGACAGACACAGGAGCGCCCACACGCCACGATCTTCCCCTGCACACCCACCCCCGATGCCAGTTTCCATTCTGGGAAATGCGCTTGATTCCTTGGCTTTACCTGGGCGGGCTTTTAGGTTAACAAAAAATGAGGGCATGCAAAGGGGAACGACATTTAAAAGTGAACGTTACTGCCTTGTTTACTAGATATTTTTCAGCAAGAAGATTAAACTTTGTTTTCTATCGCATTTCTTGATCTTTCTTTATCTATTGTATGTAACCACAACCAAATTGTGCTATGGAAAAAAACACATTCCATAATTTGGGTTTATTAAATTTCCCATCATCTTCCTTTTATGTTTCTTTCAACAGACATTTTATCATCCCAGAGGATCTGAGACATTTTCCCATGTAAATACGCATCTAAATCACCAAATTATCCATTCTCGTTTCTTCCCATGAACTGTTTCTTACTGATTTCTTTCTTTTCAACATATAAAATTGTACTAAATTACCACTTAAACTTTACATCACTGACTTGGTTGTGTTTTTCGTCGTTAACTGATCAACTTCTTACATATTGACTTCATATCATTAGAACTTTCCTTCGGGTCTACCAGTACTTTCTGCATTAGGCCATGCGCAATGTTAAAGATGGAATTTTTGTTTTCAGTTTGTTCTTCATAGATTTTTCACCACTAAATCCATCTTGAGTGATGTCTCTAAAATGCTGTTTAGCACACTGATTTTCCCTCATTATTTCTATTGGCTTAACAGGTAGTCAAAGATGTTTTTCTTTGTTGCTGTATTAAAGACCCATTACAAATTAATAATGAGAGTAGCAGCAAATTTCCCCCTAATATTTTCTCAATCTTCCACTGATTGAACATTATTCTGCACATACGCCAATTCCATTAAAAAGCTCTTCCACTCCAATGTAAACAGTGTTCTATTAATAGCAAGGATGTTAGGGCTGTGGCTTAGGGCCTTAGGCTCCCATTATATTATTCAATCTAGCTGTGCCTCATCCTGTATGAGTGAGGGGACGTACGGGTGAGCTACTTTAACTCTCTCTTTGCTGTCTTTGAAAATAAGGAAGATGATTTTAAATAGAGACACAGCCTGGAGCAGTGGAAAGGGTACTGGACTAGCCCTGGAGACCTGGTACTTGAGACCCAGCTCCAGCATTTGCTGGCTGGGTGGCCTTGGGCACATTGCAGAGCCTCTGCTCACCCCTACACTCTCACCCCTGTGTCCTCATCTGTAAAACAACTGAATAGAATTATACAATTACAAATGTTCCTCCCAGCTCTGAGAGGTACTGGATCTGTTCTTCAAACTCTCCATGCAGGTTTAGCTGTCTTCACCCAAATTGCTTTAACTCATCACCTTGACCTAGAGAGTCTCAACCCTGGCTGCGATTAGAATAACCCTGTGGTGTTTTTGAACCCTTGATGGGTCAGGCATGTGTGAAGTTCCAATGTGGTTCCAATGTGCAGCCTGGGCAGGTAACCAGCTCCATTACCTGCCGCACTAGGATTGAAATTCCTGACCTTAACTACTTTTCTTCTCTTTGAGGAACTTCATGATTTTTGGAGAAATCTTTTGAGTTCGACAGTAATTTGAAAAAAAAAAAAAAAAAGAAGATGGTTGTAGTCTTTAATTAACAATGTCTTTGTGACTCCTGTATGAAGGGCTATAAGACCCTGATAAGGTAAAACATAATCGGGTCAAAAGAGAATTGGAAAATGAACTCAAAGGGGGTACAAATCCTAGCTGCCTGATGTTCCTCTTCTTTTTGCAATGGGATGGATATCAGCTGGTGAAGGTGTGGTCCCTCATGAGTTAGTCGCTGGCCTGTAGCCTCTAGGCTGAGGAGGTAGGGCACTGGGCTTCCATCTTCAGCTGTGGGTCCAACTTCCTTCATTTAGGGATTAGTTGGGAGCCCTGGAGTCCTGGAACGCAATCCCATCCCTAGTGTGCTCTGGGGTCAAGGCAGCTCTGCTGGTCTGTGAAACGACAGGGTCCTCCTCATCCTTGGTCAGGACCAGAAAAGGCCAGGGAAGGACAACCATCTTGTGTTCCAGCCTTCAGATGTGCTCATCCATTCTGGAGCTGCGCTATTTGTAGAGGAAGACATCAAGTTTGAGAAGCTCTTCCCTAGAGAAGCTCTCCTATAGCTTATAGCAATGGACAGTGCTGTGGGGAAAATTAGTTCTTTTCCTTTTCTTTGTTCTTTTAGGCTATCATCTTTCTTCTCTACCCTCTTCTTCAAGTTTATAGTTTATTTTATTTAAAAAAAATAGTGAATTCTAACCATTGAAAACCTGGAAAATACTAGTGCCCTACCAAAAAAAAAAAAAAAATCCCCATATTAAAAAAATCATCACTGTTAAAAGCTTATTTTCTTCCAGTCCCTTTGTGCTATTATTTGTTTTTTATTTTTTGCAATACTGAACATATAACTCATTACTTCTTTTCTTGTAACATCAAAAAATAAAAATTTTTCCATATTATTGAAAACTGTTCAGAAACATTTTCTTCAGTGAATGATATGTCATCAGGTAAATATAACATAATGCACTTAATATTTTCTTAGTATAGTGAGCATGTTTCCAATTTTTTGTGTTTATAAATAACACTTAGAGAAAGTGAACAAAAGCTTTAAAAATCTAGGTAATGGGAAGGTAGTGTAAATGGAATACTAGTCTTAATATTTAAAGAACTCATATGATTGAAAGTGACACTCCAATTAAATAAAAAATTGGCAAAGAATATGAATGTGCCAATTAATTGCACAGATGAAGAAATATGAGAAGCCATTAGATATATGAAAAATGTTCATATCTAGGGGTGTCTGGGTGGCTCAGTCTGTTAAGGATCTGCCTTTGGCTCAGGTCATGATCCCAGGGTCCCAGGATGGAGCTCCTAGTTGGGCTCCCTGCTCAGTGGCAAGTCTGCTTATCCTTCTGTCTCTGCCCCTCCCCCTACCACTTGTGCTCTGTCTCGCTCTCTCAAATAAATGAATAAATAAAATCTTTAAAAAATGTTCATATCTACTAAAGACTAAGAACTGACAAGTAAAAAGTGAACAAGATATTTTTTAACCTATTAAATTAATCCTACTAAAGATTTCAAAAAAGTAATGTTGGTAGGCAGTAGTACTATGGGAATTATCAGATATCCTTAGGAAGAAAATAAATTGATAAGACATTTTCTGGAAAACTGTTTGAAAATATAAGTCAAAAACTTAAAACTGTATACTTTTTCTTAGGTATGTGTCCCCCAAACCAGAAAGTTATGTTCTTAGAAAACGGAAGCTCAGGGGTCCCTGGGTGGCTCAGTCAGTTAGGTGTCTGCCTTGGGCTCAGGTCATGATCTCTGGGGTCCTGGGATCAGTCCTGAGTTGACTCCTTGCTCAGCAGGGAGCCTGCTTCTCCCTCTCCCTCTGCCGTCCTCCCTCCCCCTGTGCAGTCTCTCTCAAATAAACAAATAAAATCTTAAAAAAAAAAAAAAAAAAGAAAACAGAAACTCAGACAGAAATTTATGTATAAAGTTGTTTATGGTGTCAGTAAATAAAGTAATTAAAAGCAGAGGCAAACTAAATGGCCATAGACATTTACATGCTATAATACCGTGCAAAACATAAAGTAATTAATGGAAAAAAATTATGAATAAATAAATGAAATCTAAAAAAAACTTTAAGAATGGAAAAAATCTATAATATTAAGTAAATGCAGCATGAGACAGAATTATATAATAGGATTTTATACATGCATATCAAAATGACTGAAAGGACATACTGATTATCTTGATTATTATGGGTAGTTATAAATTTTGTGATGTTTACCTGTGTTTACAATGAGACTGATGTTCAGAGATGGCTTTCTGGTGCCAGTCCTGGCCCCATCACTTACTGTTCAACCTTAAGCAAGTTACTGAACCTCTCTGTGCCTTGATTTCTTCATCTGTAAAATGGGATAATAATAGTACATCTACTTAGTAGGATTTTTTTTAAGGATAAGTGATTTAACCATATTAATCTTTAGGCACAAAGTAAGTACTCAAATGTGTTAACTATTCTTAATTTTTTTTATAATCAGAAAGATATTTTTAATTATACAATCTGTCCCTGTCTTAAAGAACACTGTGGTAAGCATTTCTCTCCTATTCTAAACTATTTCCTTCCAATAGATACTCAGAAATAATATCATTATACTAGATTCTGATAATTTCTGTTTCCAAAGCCAGATATTTCCATGCCAGAAACACACGGCATTGATGGTTTTAGCGAACTCTTACTGAGTATTGCTATTCAAAAAATAACTGTGTGATAAGAGAAAATGGCTTATATTTTTAAGTTTTAATAATTTGTGAGGTTGATAATTTATGCTTATAACTGCTAAACTTTCTCATGTAAAATTATTTCCATCTTTAACCTGTTTACTTATTGGTATCTTAGTGTTTTTCTTATTGAGTTGTGTGAGTTCTTCATATGGTAGAAATATTAACCATCTTTCTGACATAGCAGCTCTGAATATTTTTCCCATTTGTGGATTTATAACTATTTTCTAGTTTGAGATAAGGAAGTTTAAATACTGTGTTGTCAAATGTTTCCATCTTTTGTGTTGCAAATTTTGCCGTTGCTTTTAAATTGAACAACTTCAGATGGGAAGATTTTTTTTTCTATCACTTCTTTTATTATTGATCTATAACTGAAATACATGTTATGTTGGTTTCAGATGAAAAACAGATCGATCTTAATCTTTCCCTTCCCTACCCCCCTTGCTCCCAGCAACCACCAGTTTGTTCTCTGTATTTAAGAGTCTGTGTAAATTTTACTTGTTTGTTTGTTCATTTGTTTTGTTTTTTGATTCCACATATAAGTGGAATCATATGGTATTTGTATTTCTCTATCTGACTTATTTCACTTAGCATAATACCCTCTAGGTCCAGCCATGTTGTCACAAATGGAAAGATCTCATTCTTTTTTATGGCCGGGTAATTCCATTGTGTACATATCCCACATCTTCTTTCAGATGGGGAGATTTTTGACATAATTCTGTATTATTAGCTCTAAAAAGCTATTCAGTCTAGAGGGACTGACACTTTCCTTGTTCTGAAAGGTATCCTCTATTAACTAAAGTGACTGACCAGGAGGCACTAGTGAGCTCCCTCTACTAATCAGGCTGAAAAATTTCTTGAAATTCCAGATTGCTGGGCAGAATCTGGGATAACAGCCTTCCTTGCCTCCTTCAAAAGACAAAAACCACAGATCCCTCTCACTAATCACTAGGCAAATCTTGTCTCCAGGGTTGGCGAGCCCTGGCTGAGGCCACAGTGACCTACGCATTGCCAGATTAAGATAGAAAATATATAGTGTACCTCCTTCACAGTGATTTGACCAAGTGGCACTGTGAAGCCCCCTGGCACAAACTGTCACACATGACACTTCTGAGGTCCTATGAAAAATGAATGGGCCAACTATTTTAGGTGGAAGCCTACTGACAAGAGTTCAAGTCAGCCTATATATATGCGTCAAGTTTTTTTAGGGAAGCCAAAGTAGAGTATTGAAGACCAAAATCTTACAAGACATGACAAATGCAACAACTCAGAAACAAAAGATAGGAAATTTGGGTTTGAAAGTAGCCCACTGATATTTTTGTGTGGACTTCATGTTGGTTTGTATTTTGGTTTCTCAGTTTCTTCATTTGCTGTCTCCATGCGTCTCTCTCTAGTTGTCATTTCCTTCAGAGGTGTTCTGAATCTTCTCTGCCAAGTGATAGTGAATGTGTGTATAGAAAGCAGCCCTTGCCAAAATACGAGGTCATCTACAACAGCAAAAACATTTCTTACTTCATCAGCGTCTAAAGAAGTAGCTACTCACCTGGACATTTTAATGCAAACAAAGAGGCTTTCACTAAATGTTGACCTTGTGCCTTTCTTTGTAATGGGATGCTTTCTCTAATTTTTCTCTTTTCTGACAGTTTTTCACTAGCCTATATGAGCAAACTTTATCTTTTCTTAGTCATCTTACATGGTAATAACAACACATTACCAAAAAAAAAAAAAAAAAAAAAGAGTCTAGCAAATATTTTTTGTCTTTAAATAGTCTCCCCTGACACACTCATGCATCTCTTTGATGGCACCATGTGGGATAACTCTGACATCCAGACCGTCAGAAATGAATGGAAGCTGACAACATGCTTTAACCTAAATTGTAAAGACTCTTCTCTGGCTATTCAAGTCAAAACCAGAGTTTACATAACCACCTAACATGGTTTCTGGTTATGTAAAGTGTGACTGAATATCTGGACCCTGGATCAAAAGCTTCCTCCACATGAATGGTTTAGTTAGGGGGGAAAAAAACCCCAAGACTGAACTGTGCCAATGAAAGCATGGATCATTTCACATTTTGCTTTGTGAAAGAGCAGAAAGTAAAGACAAATGAGGAATATGCATGGGGCACATCAGAACATCAGGTCAGTGGAAAAAATAAGCCTGGAAAATGTGGGGGAGAGAAGCAAATGACTCAAAGGAAAGTCACGAGTACCTGGCAAATATTCAAGGCAAGTTGAACAATAGGAAAAGAGAGATGCTTGACAATAACTCCAAAGCATACATTCCGTTCCTCGGGTGTTAATTGAGCATTTACTAGGAACATTGCACCTTCTAGGTCCAAAGTGCTGAGTATGGAGAAGATACGGAGAATAATGTGTTTCTATCCTTGATTTAAGAGCTTATAATGGGTCAAAACCACAAAGCCTTCACAGGGGATTAGAAAACATAGGAAGAGTGTCCAGTTGAATATTATAACACTATGATGTAATCATTAAATGACAAACATAGAGGGGAATAAACATGACTATCACAGGACAGGGAAGATAGAGCCTCATGGTGAATCTGAGATGGGCATTGAAATAATGAGGCCAATTTGGCAGATAGGGATACACACCAGGCATCTCGGGGAGGAGTAGAGGCAAGGCAAAGTTTTAAAGATGGGGACAAACAGTGTAAGTCTGTGTGCATGGCTGAGGGACCCACCTTGCAGGGCTGAAGGATGCGTGATGTGGCCAGATTAAAGATGACGTCTAGTGATAGAATGAAGGGCTTGACCATGGAGAGATTGGCAACTGAAATAAAAAAGTCATACTTGTAGTAACACCTGACATTTCTTAAGGGTATAATGTTTGTTGAATGATGAAAACTGAGCAGAAAAGTGAAGTAAAAAAACAAACAGGTGCTTGTTGCTAATAAGAGTCTGTGGACATGGAATGCATCATGTAATCAAGGGCAAACCATTAACTTCTATGGGCCTCAGTATTCTCAACTGTAAAATGGGACTAATGACCTATATAATAGGGCCATTAAGACAATAAAATGGGGATAAAATATGAAAGTGCTTATAAAATATAATGCAAATATAAGTTATTAGGGCAGCACTTTGGGGAATGTAAGCAGCAGAGACTTTGAAGTTGGATAACCTTGAGCAAAAATTCTTGCTCCTCTACTTACTAACTTTTTGCCCTTGGGCAAATTATTTAACTCCCTTAAATTTTAACATTTAAAAAATTGGGGATAATAATATCTATCTGCAGGGCTGCTGTCGTTAAGCCAAAAACATAGACCATACCTGCCATACCTGCCATAAAACAAGCTCTTAACACAAAGGTAAGTATCATTATAATTCAGCCCTTGACAGAGGTAGCTGGCTTGTTACAAGGAAGATTTGTCCAGTGGCTTTGTGTGAATGTAAGGAAATTGAACAGAAGTTAGATAACCTGTTTTAGATGGTTGCGTTTGGAGAGTAAGATAGGCTAATACGTATCCCTTAAACAACTGGATCAAGGGGACATCACAGCACAGTGATTCCAGAATTTCTATGTGAGGGGCTCAGGATGGCAATTTAATTATAAAAAGGGAGAGTGACATTGAAGACTTGCCTTGAACTTGCTTTCACATGGAAATCGTGCACACTTATTGGTGGGAGACTTGGGAAGCTGACAAAGATTATGGGAATCTTAAAGCTCCCCCAAAGACACTGTTGGTCATTGGGCACATCTAGAACAGAAATGCGCAAAGAACAAACAGGAGACCTTTCACTTACTGGGAGTAGACTGAGTCAATGTGTGTCTGGTTACCATCCAAATGGTATCTAAGAGCTGGATAGCGCTGAGATGCTCAGGCAGTGGCTCCTCTGGTTCTTTACTCTTCTCCCCTATTATGATCTGTCAAAATGTTCCTGGTTTCTGTGCTTCCACTGGCAGGTTTTTGAGATTTCTCTTAGATGTTAGATCTCCTGGATGACTTTTCTAGTCTCTCACCTTATTGGTTCTATCACATGTACATTCTGCAAGAGTTCTTCAATTTTATTTTTGGAAAACGTAATTTTATTTTTAATCTAAGAAATCGTGCTTCTAATTCCTCTCAAATCATATTTCTTATTCCATATTCTTTTCCCCCATAGCTTCCCATTGTTATTTTCTTAGATCTCTCTTTGTGATAATTGGACTTTTAGTAAGTGTCTCTTCTGCTTTTGGAATTTTCTGTTTCCTCTAGGTTATCTTGCTTAGCTCTCTTAGTCTTTGGTGCTGCTATGCAGTCTCTCTAGACCTGGTGGTCTTTGGTTGTGTGTTTGCATTTAAGAAAGAAGCCTTAGGTAGTTGATTTGGTTTCCTTGCACTGCCGTGCATGTACATATACACATACCCGCATACCAGTTCTTCCCATTGGAAAACTGGCATACTTCACTTTGTGGGAAAGGTCTTACTCAGAGGTACCAACCAGTCCCCATGGTGGAAGTATTAGCTTTCTTCAGGTAACTTGTTCAGTGGCTTTGCCAAAGTGTTGCAGATATTTCACTTTAAGGATAATCTTGCCACCTGAACATGAAGGGGAAAGATGGGAAAGATGGGAATTTGTACTGGGGTGTGTATGCAGTTTGGAGATATCCTATTAATCTCCCCCTCTCTCACCTGGGGAAATTCTGCTGACTCTGAGCACAGAGCCCTCTATAGGGCAGACTGCATGCTAACCCTGTCCTCCTCCCTTAGAGGATGTGGCTTCCGCTACTCTTTTGTCTGCCTGCCCTTTATCCACTATTTATGTTTAAGAAATTTGTTGAAACTGGTTGAAATCCTTCCTTTGTTGGTGACTGTTCTTCTATTCTCTCTCTCTCTTTTTAAAAATTATTAATTTATTTATTCATGAGAGACCCAGAAAGAGAAAGGCAGAGACATAGGCAGAGGGAGAAGCAGGCTCCCCACAAGGAGCCCGATGTGGGACTCGATCCCCACAAGGAGCCCGATGTGGGATCACGCCCTGAGCAGAAGGCAGATGCTCAACTGCTGAGCCACCCAGGTGTCTCCTTCTATTCTTTTTTACAGAAGGTTACTTTTTGTACCTCCATACTTTTCTTTGGGGTAGGTGGGGACGGGGAGGTCTTGGGAGGGACTAGGGCAGGTCCAGTTGCACGGTTCACATTTTGAACTGGAAATGCTACAGGAAGTATTTTCCATCCTAAAGTGCAGCCTTGTCAAGGAGGTGTGTCATTTTTATTTCACAGAAGACACAGAGGGTCAGTTTGATTAAGCAAGTGATCTTAAAGTCACATAGTTGGCAAATGATTAAACTGGGATTTCAGCTGGTTACAACACTTTTTTTTTAAAAAAGATTTTATTTATTTATTCATGAGAGACAGAGAGAGGCAGAGACACAGGCAGAGGAGGAGCAGGCTCCATGCAGGGAGCCTGATGCAGGACTCAATACCAGGAGTCCAGGATCACGCCCTGGGCCGAAGGCAGGTGCCAAACCACTGAGCCACCCAGGGATCCCCTGGTTACAACACTTCTAATACTCTCATTTCTCCCTAAAGGGAGGATCCGAAGAAATAATTTCCTCAAGACACGTAAGAGAGAGTTACTCTTTCACTGAGGTTATTGGAAGACAAGGCTGGGCCTCAAGAGAGATAGAAGATGGGGAATGTGTGGGTGGGCTCCACTGCCAAAAGTGCTGAGTGTCATCCTGACCTTCCTGCTATCTACATGGCCTTTGGCCTGTTTCTTTATCTAGAAATAAGAAGAACTGACAATCTAGTCGTTATCATTTCTTTTACATAGAATATTCTAGAATTCTCTTGAGTTTTGTTGCAGCTTCCGAGAATTTCCTAATTGTTGGTTTCCAAAAAAAAAAAAAAAAAAAAAAGAATCTCCCTTTTCTCCATGAAGCAATTGGCAACAAAAAAATTAAAAAAAAAAATCAGGACAAAGCAGAAAGATACTTAGAGAAATGTAGGAAAAGCTTGCATTCTTGGTAATCAAAAGGCATTTGATCATTTAAGTACCTACTGTGCAAGGTACTGCATGCCTTGGGATCCCATTGCTTCTTCAGTGGGGACAGTGGCGGATTTCCCATGAAGCTTTTGGAAAACGTAAACTTCTGGGCTCCTGACCTGCACAGGCTACTTTCAAAATTATATTTTTAATTTTGTGTTCTGAGAGAGGGACCTCAAGTGGTATCAACATCAGGGCCCATGAAATCTGCATCTTCCCACAGTTAGTGAGAGCATGGTGTGGCAGGGGTGGAGAGAGAGTATCAGCTTCCCTGTGGTGTGGTGGCCTGATACAGCAAAGCACAGAAGGAAACAGGAAACCGACAATTATCTGGTGTGATTTGTGGTGATAGCCAAGTTAGATAATTCAGATGCCATGTCCAGTTCAGTCTTGATTGATCTCTGCAGACCATTTCTCTACTGCAATGACTAACTCAACTTCCTTTTCAGGAGACCAGGTTTATACTGAAGTCAATAGGCTGCCCTCACCTGGGCAAAACTGGGAGGGGTCTGCAAGGAGCCCATATCTTCTTTATTTTGGGAAAATGTGCTGAAAGCTGAGAATCAACCAGGATTGTTTAAGTTGGAAATGTAAAGGAGAAGTCCTCTGCATTTAGTTGTTCCTGGCCCATGGGATTGGCTTAGCTGAAATGTGGTAGGATATTTTCTCCTGGTAGATTACAAGTTTCACAAATGCCTCCCATGCATCAGCATTTTCCAAATGCATCTCTGCTTACAGTGAGGCTGAGACAATGAATTTCACTCAAGAAATTCCAGTCATTTGGAAAAGAAATCCTTAGGAGATTTGCTAGAGAATTAGAAAGGGTGCAAAGTAGATCAAAATATGTATCAGCATGTGCAAAAATCATCAAACTCCATGCCTGGGATGTAGGATGATGATAACCAAGACAAATATGGATGTAAAGGTAGTAGGCTTTATACAAAGCCATGCTGAACAGAGTTTGTTTTTCAGCTTTTTCTTAGCTAAACCACAGCTAATGTCAAATATTAAGACCTTAAGACAATGTTTCAGGGATATTTTACTATAGGGCTTGGAGAAATCACCCACGACCATCTGTGAGTGCCTGCATTGCCAGTGTCTTCTTTAGGAATCTTTTGGTTATGGGTGTCAGAACACTGAAGCCAAATCAACTTATGCATAAAGGTAATTTATTGGCTCACAGAATTGAAGGGTGTAGGGCAGCAGACTCTGATGGGTTTTCAGCAGCTCAAACAATGCCATCAAGATGGGATTTTCCTATCTCCTCTTACAGTCTTTTCCATTAGTGGGCATTAGTAGTGGCTGGATGGTACAGTAGCCTCGTCCAAGTTTAGCCACTTGAGGTACCAAGTTCAGGTGATGCTATGGAAATAATTCAGAAAAGATTTTGTATTGTAAAATATATGAGGACTCTACATGGTGAAAGTTGTAGAAAATCCTAGTCAATTAGTCTCAGCAGGAAGAGAATGTATTGGCTCACATAACTGGAAGTCCATGGAGGGTTTGACTTTGGGGGCAGCATCTTTTAGAGGTCAGACAGTGTCTAGAAGATTCCCTCCTTGGCTGTGCATTGTGTGAGTGCCAGCTGCCTCCCCAACCAGGCTCCTAACATGGAATAAGATGGTTGCAGTGACCTACACTCCACATACTCACACTATCAAATCTAGAGGAAGAGTGAAACCTTTTCTTTTGTTGTGTTCCTGTTATCCTTGAATAAATCATTTTGTTGGGCTGATGGTCTACCTTGATGGGAGCAAGCCTATCATAATCTATCCCTGGAACTGAGCCCACCCCTGGAGATAATGCCACCCAAACCACCCAATTGAAAATGGCACTCTGGGAGCTCTCAGGTGGCTCAGTTGGTTAAGTGTCTGCCTTTGGCTCAGGTCATGATCCCAGGGTCCTGGGATCGAGTCCCACATCAGGCTCCCTGGTTGGTGGGGAGTCTGCTTCTCCCTCCACCTTCCCCTCTGCTTGTGCTCTCACTCTCTCTCAAATAAATAAATAAAATCTTTAAAAAAAAGAAAAGAAAGGAGACACCTGGGTGGCTCAGTGGTTTAGCACCTGCCTTCGGCCCAGGGTGTGATCCTGGGGTCCCCGGATCGAGTCCCATGTCGGGCTCCCCTTGAGGAGTCTGCTTCTTCCTCTGCCTGTGTCTCTGCCTTTCTCTCTCTCTCTCTCTCTCTGTCTCTTATGAATAAATAAATAAAATTTTAAAAAAGAAAAAAGAAAGAAAGAAAATGGTGCTCTGTAACCAGAAGGAGGGGGCATGGATATTGGGCAGCAAACAGATGCCTGCTATTAAGCAAATGACCATGACAAGGGCTATATTTTGTTAACGATCAGACAGTAGCAGAGGGGGGAAAAAAAGGCAAAGATAAGATGTATTTAGTCAGGATTCTTCAGAGAAATAGAACCAATAGAGGCCATATATATAAATCCTGAAACGAGATTTATTATAAGGAATTGACTTACCTCGATATGAAGGATGAGTAGTCTCATGATCTGCTCTCTGTAAGCTAGAGCCCCGGAAATCTGGTGGTACAAATTCCAGTCTGAAGGCCTAAGAACAAGAAGAACTGACAGTGTCAGTTATAATCCAAGGGAAGAGAAGATTGATGTCTCAGTTCAACTAGTCAAGCAGAGAGAGAATTCAAACTTCTTTCACTTTTTTGTTCTGTTGGGGCCCTCAGTGGTGGGAGGAGGAGGATTAACCATCACAGAGGAGAAGGGACAAGGGGCAAAAATGAACATTTATAAAGTGCTTACTATATCAACTAAGGATCAGGCATTTTGAAATCCTCCCCAAAACCCTGCTAATAGAAGAGATGAAGCATCACACCCAAGAACACATAGCCAGAATTGATGGAGACAGCATTCAAACACAAGACTGCCTATCTCAAAGCCCGTCAGTAATGCTTTACTGATGTAAGAACATGAAACCCTGGACTTGAATTACACAATGAATGATGTATGGTGGGTATAGATTTATCATCGGCCAACAGTTCTCAGGGCATCTGTGAGGTCTTCCTTTTTCCAGTTGAAAGCCATGTTCTTTACAGATATTTCAATCAGAGCAACACATCACAACAGATTAAATGCAGAGCAGATATGAGAATCCAGCTGTCTTCTGTTAGGCCAGATATTAAATAGATATACCAAAAAAAAAGTAAAATAATGATGCTATTTTCAGTAAATTTTCTTTGGTTTTGGAAAATAGAGTCATTTTTCCCCCACAAAATTTGTTTATATATATATATAATCCTCCTCCTCCCACCCACTGAGGGCCCCAAATATAAACAAACAAATTTGTTTATATATATATAGTTTATATATATATATAGTTTATTATAGTCATTTTAAGTGATTTAATAAATTAAAAAAATTGAAAGATACTTTTTTAATTCCTATTATGATAAATGTATAAACTCTAAACAAAGGCTGTTTGGCATCCTCAGTCAATATTTAGAGTGTGAAGAGACCAGAAAATTGAAAAGTGCCACATTTATAGATCTCAGTTCTCAGAAGGTAACTCTCTGTAGAAGTCTCCAGGTAGGGGTGCCTGGGTGGCTCAGTCAGTTAAGCATCTACCTTTGGCTCAGGTCATGACCCTGGGGTCCTGGGATGGGGCCCCTGCCCCCTTGGGCTCTCTGCTCAGTGGGGAGTCTGCTTCTTCTTCTTCACCCTTCCCATGCTTCCTGCCCCTCCCCCTCCCTTGCTTGTGCTTTCTCTCTCTCTCTCTCTCAAATAAATAAAACCTTAAAAAAAATCTCTAAGCATTTGAGTTATCCTACAGAGACACTGCTTTGCAAACAATTGGACTTTGTCTTTTAAAAATGCACAAGTTTGGGCAGCTGGGTGGCTCAGTCAACTGGGCATTGGACTCTTGAGACTATTGACCCCACCCCAGGTCATGATCTCAAGATCCTAGGATTGAGCTCCATGTTGGCCTCTGTGCTCAACAAGAAGTCTACTTGAGAATTTTCTCCTCCCTTTGCCCCTCCCCCAACATGCACATGCACATGCACATGCACATACTCTTTCTTGTAAATAAATAACTTTTTTAAAAAAATGGATGGGCCTATTTGCCAAAGTAACAATAACCTGGAAAACTAAAGCATGGATTCTGTTTTTTTTTTTTTTAAATTGGGGTATAGTATAATAATATAATAATATTATTATTTTTAAATTGAAGTATAATATAATAATACAATATTATATTAGTAATGATTCAGTATTTGTATATATTGTGAAATGGTCACTACAATAATTCTGATTAACACTGATCACCATCTATAGTTATAATTTTTTTTTCTTGTGATGAAAACTTTTAAGATCTACTCTTTCAGCAACTTTCAAATGAGTTCTTGATAGTCTTTTACTAGCCATTGGGTTCAAACCATTTTTCTACCTAACGTTGCTTTTAAGAGACGAGATGCTTGATCTGTGCTTTGGAAATGGGGTTACTGAGACATGGACTTGGTCAAGTAGGCTGAGGACAACACATGCTTAATGTAACAGCATGATCACAGTGGGAAATGTAATGTGAAATCCAGTCAACTCTTGAACAACATGGGGGTTGGGAGTGCCAACTCCCCAGCACGGTTGAAAATCCACATTTGGATTTTTGACTCCCCCAAAACTTGACAGGAAACCTTATTGATAACATGAATAGTTGATGAACGGTTGATGAACACATATTTTGTATGTTATATGTATTAGATACCATGCCCTTATAATAAACTAGGTTAGAGAAAAGAAAATGTCACTAAGAAAATCATAAGGAAGAGAAAGTACATTTATAGTATAGTACTGTATTTATAAAATTATCCACATGTAAGTGGACCCTAACAGTACATACCTGTGTTGTTCTTGGGTCAACTGTATCCTTTTTCAGCAAAAAAGAGCCCAGGAAGAGTTAATGTCCACCATGAAACAGTTGATTATAACACAGTGTGTTTTAAAATTTCATTTGACTTTTCACCTTCACTCTCTATCCCACTCTGCTTTGCCTGAGGGGGTCATGGAGAGTAAAAGCAAGTCACAAGAAAGAATAGGAAGCCAAAGACCAGGAAATCCACAAATTAGATAATAGCATCTTGAATAATCAAGAATTGTGGGTATTTCTAGATGGAGAAAACTAGCAGATGCTTAAAATGTTTCTGAAAGTGTTATCTAATGGCTGAAGCTCTTTTAAAGTTTCTTAACAATTGGGATTATTATTTCCAGCTTAGACAGTTAGTAATTTAAAATTATTAAGAATGACTTAGCCTTCAAAGCAAATTCCAGATTGTTTAATTAGTCATGCAAAGTGCTGGATGTTACTCATCGTAGAATAAAGCAGAACTATTTGTTAGCTCCAAGCTAAATGAAGCCCCTTTCACGTTTTCATGAAAAGGCAAAAAAGCCCATTTGCTTTTCAAGTTTGCATCTGTGGCAAATCACATTTTTAAGTTTCTGGAATTCTGTTCAAGAAGTTGGAACTTCAGACTTAGGAAGCAGAGTGCTGGTGGGGTTTGCTGTGAGACTCTTAAGGAGGCTGCCACCATGCCACTATGAGTGGGACTCCAGGCCCTGGGGTCTCCACAGAGGGCTATTCCAATTGGAAGTGAGCCTCAGACAACAGGACCTTTCAACTAGGTTTCAGAATAGAAGTTAGCTGGAGGGATTTGGGAAGGGATTTACTGAGGCCAGAAGGAAGCAGAGTGTCTTGAAATCCACAAGTCATTGGCACATTATCACAGAAATAGGGTATATTTTAGGGACAGTTTGTACTCAGCGACAAGAATTCAGGGACAGTAGTTGATTATATTATGGACAACTGGCATCTCTAAATTGTCCTTAGAATTAACACTCATTTGAAATTCAATTCAGTGCATTTTATTGAATATTACAGTTTTCAAAACTCTGTATTAGGTGTAATGCGGGATACAAAATATACATGCTATGGCCTGCTTTTTTTTTTTTTTTTTTTTTTTTTAGTCTACAATCTAACAGAAATAAAACATATCTGAATAACTACCATCTGGGACAGGGTATAAAAAATAAATACGAAAATAAAGCACTAAACTGGGATTACAGAAAGAGGAGAGTTTGTAACCAATTAGGAGATTCAGGAAAGTTTTCATAGAGGAGGTAGCATTTGAACTGGGTCTTACAAAGAATGGGGTTTCATTGGAGAAGATGGGTGAAGACCATTTCTGATGGATGGAGCAATTTAACAGAGTCAGTGGGTTTGTATAGTGTTTGGGGCACATGATGCTGGGCATTTTGGACAAATAGGGGGTGCCCATCATCACCCTGGCCTCAGTTAAGGGCGACCATCTCACTCATGACAATGGGCAGCCCTAGACAGATGCGCGTTGTGTCATGCAGCCCTTCCCCAACTGGACAGGCTGGCTGAACAAGAGGAGAACAGCTGATCCAAAGGTGGCCAATCCATAGCCAGCCTAAGTCCTGGCCCCAAAAGCTCTGGAGAGACAAGAGTTGGGTTGATAGGGTCTTGATGCTGTGAAATTACACTTGAAATGAAGAAAGCATCTGGAAGTTAGGTTTGGGAAGCGAAGCTGACAGAATGTGAGCAATGGAAGAAACAATGAGGTCAAGAGGAGCAATTATGAGTAAGCGATGCTATGAAGAGTTGAAGTCACAAAGCAGCAGAGACTGTATAGCAGGAGAAAGTGAGGCTAAGAGAGGGAGAGGATGCCAGAGGCTACCGGCGATGGGCATGCACTATAAAGCATTCAGTTGAAGAACGCTAGAGTTAAGGTTCCCCATGGCTGATGCTGAGGCCTGGAGCTGCCTTGGATTGAGAGTTACTTTCCAACTCCAGTTTCTGCATGATTTCATGGAACTGTGATTCCTTTTCTTTAATTTCCACAAGATATTTTCCCTTTCTTGTTCAATCACACATTCTTACCCTAAAACTCAATTATGTGTGTTTGACTGAGTAAGCCCCCTCCTCCGACCTGACCAAGCCATCTATGTGACTGGAACAGATGAATGTGAAGGGTATATAGAGTGGTGGAAAGTCAGGTTGGTGGCACTTTGTGGAGGTTGAGGGATTCTATTTACATCTTTATTGCTTTTTTTCTGTTTCTCTGCCCACTGTTTTGGATTGAAAGATGCATAAGACAAGGTCCTCAGTTTCCAGGCAGAGAGAATATAGATGATAAACAGCTATCATTGAGAATGAACATATTAAATGTTGGATCCACCAGGGTGGATCCTGTGCTGGGAGGGAGAGGCTATCTAGGAAGTCTCCTAAGGAGATGGCAATACTAAGTACTTTAAATATTCTGATTCCATGAAAAGGTTTGGAGCAGGGAAAGAAAATGAGCAGATAAATATTATAGAAAGGTGACTTTGGTCTAAGGATAATCAAATAAAGGGGAGGTTGTAATCAAGAAGATTAGTTTCAGGGGTGCCTGGGTGGCTTAGTTGGTTGAGTGGGTGACTTTTGGTTTTGGTTCTGGTCATGATCTCAGGGTTAGGAGATGGAGCCCCATAATAGGCTCTGGGCTCAGCAGGGAGTCTGCTTCAGATTCTCCCTCTCCCTCTGCCCCTCTCCCTACTCTCTCTCTGTCTCTCTCTCTCAGATAAAGAAATAAAATCTTTAAACAAACAAACAAAAAGATTAGTTTCAGTAGTTGGGAGGGTAATTCAGTTTTAAGGAGGGGCAGGTGTCTTGAAATAGGACAAAAGAAGCAGGGGATATATCCAAAACTGACTTCAATGAAAGAATTAACTTGGTGGTGGAGTCAATGTGAGAAGGTTAAGGTGACTTCTAGCTCAGGTAATGGTATATATGTTGATGACATTAACTGAATGGGGGGGAAGGGAGGCTGTATAAGAAGAGAATCAGATTTACTTGGGAAGATCATAACTTTCTTTTTGGATATGGCAAATGTGAGGTATACATAGGGCAACTAAGTAGAGCTGTCCAGCAGGTGGCTGGAAATGTGGGACTGTGTTTGGAAGATGGAAAGGTCATTATGTAGAGGTGTTACTGAAATGGTGGGAGAGGAAGGGACCTCATAAAAAAAAATAATAAAGGATAGGGTAGGTGCCTTCAATGGAAGATTAGCAGCATGATCAGTAATTGCTCAGGCACTCAAGGTATCGACGTGTTTATTTACTTGAATTACTGCATATTTTAATTTAAAAGGAGGAGTGTCTGGGTAGCTCAGTCAGTTAAGTATCTGACTCTTCATTTCAGCTCAGGTCATTATCTTGGGGTACTGAGATTGAGCCCCATGTTGGGCTCCCTGCTCAGTGGGGAGTGTGCTTGAGATTCCCTCTGCCCCTCACCCCCTGCCCATGCACTCACACTGTCTAAAATAAATTGATAAATAAATCTTTAAAAAATGTAAAATACAATGAAATGCCCTCCTCCATTTTATGACATGTTAACACTTTTAAAATAATAACACTGGAGGCAAAATCTGCTAAATTTGAGGCAGATTGACTCATGCTATCTTTAGGCACTCCACAAATAGGTTTATCATAGGTTTTAAAAATCCATTATCTTGCCTCTATCCATCAAGAATCCATGTCATGCTAAGCCTTTTAAAATTAGCCAAGAGACCATGGGACTCCTTTATTGTTGATAACTGCTGCCCTTCTCCCCCCACTCAACACCAGAGTGACAGGCTTCCCTGTACTTATTGTGAGAGGGAAAAGAGAGGAAACTAAGTGTAGGGAAATCAAGATTCTCTTACATTTGAAGAAAGTATTCTCCAGCCTTGGAACTCTGAGAGTATATAGGGATTACTAAGGACTGAAATTTACCCACAGGTACGGCATAAAATACCTTACATTTTGTGGTTACTTCATAAATATGGCTCAAAGAGCTCTAAGCTCTCAGCTCTCTCTGGAATTCCTTTTATATGTCTCTTCTTTGAAATTCTCAAAGGAAGACTGTTGGATGCATGTGATGGTGGGTCAGTAGGGAGTGGGACTCCTAAAAGATGCTTTGACCAGGCATATAGCTTGAGAGCTTTATTTGATTTTAATATCTGACATAGAGCATGTACCTAATTAATGTCTGTTGAGTGGAAGATATATCATTTTAAATGAAAACACAATATAAGTCTTGAATTCTATTGTCTCTCTCTGAGTTTATGCTCCTCTATAAAGAACTAAAAGAGAAGCCAGCTCCAGCCTCCTTCAAATTCCTCTAGAGACTCCCATTCCCATTAGCTTAGAGGTCCAAGATTTGAGAGTATAGATAGAATTTGTGGAGACCAAGGAGGAACCAGGGGAGGCAGTGAATAATATTATCTCTGGTGATGGTGTTAGTGGTGGTAATAGTGAGTCACAGTCTTACTTATGGATGGTGGTAATAGTAAGGATAGACTGGCAATTCTGTTCTTTGTCTCCTTTACTGGCAGCTGCTGTGACTCATGGATAGACATTCAATGTAAAATGCATGTCTCTTTGTAAAAAAATGTTATTTTCTCTCTCCTCAGTCAAATAAGGCATGGCTGTTTTACCTCCTATTTGTGAGAACCCAGCCCTGGCCTGGTTCTAATGAAAGATATTTGGCATATTGAGATCGTTTCTACACTAACTTTAAATAACCAATTGAAAACTAAGTAGCCCGAGAAGACAAAACAACAAAACTGGCTTTGTCCAGACTGTGTGTAGGCTGTTATTTACTTGATATTTAAAAAATCTACATGGACACAGGAAAAACCTCCCAGCCTGTAAGTATCAGCTTTACTGATTTGCTAGTAGGTGCCTATGACATAGTCACTGGTGTTCCTTTCCCTTGCTTTAAGTACTATTCTCTTTCGGTGGTAGCGGTGGTGGTGAGTCTATTCCTAAAAGGTCAAGGTAGTATACGCTCTATTTGTTAAGATTCTTGGTTGCTAATGGGGTGCTTGGGTGGTTCAGTTGGTTGAGTGCCCGACTTGATTTCAGCTTAGGTCATGATCTTGGGGTTGTGAGATCCAGCCCCCTCTTGGGCTTCGTGCTCAGCAGGGAATCCGTTTCTTTCCCTCTCTTCCTGCTCTCATGGGTGCTGTCTCTCTCTCTTTCTCTCTGTAAAATAAATTAAAAAATCTTAAAAAAAAAAAAAGACTCTTGGTTGCCAGTGACAGAAGCCCCATTGTAAACTGGCTTACTCAAAAATCATTGGATCCAGGTGCAGAAATAATGTCAAGAGGACATATCCCTCTATTTCCTGAATCTGTTTTTCTCTTGGCTCCTTTCATTTAGGCAGTCTTATCCCGAAATGGTGGCAAGGTGGTGGTCTCAGCAGTGCCTTCCTTGTAACCCTGGGTGAAGTCCTGCAGGGACACGCTGACCCAGCTGATCTGGCTGACTTGGCCACGTGCCCATTCCTTAGCCAATCACTGAGGCCCAGACCAGACTATGCCAGTCGGGGGTCCTAAGTCACATGTTGGTCCTGGATTCTGATGGTGGAGGGTGGTGGTGGGTAGGGTCAACTCCATCTCAAGCATAGGCAGAGGGTAAGGAAGACGGTTCCTTGGAGAAAAGCAAGGCCATTACTGGAAGGAAGGAGAGGAGATGCAGGATGGCAAAGTAACAGATTCCACGGCAGCTATTAATGTTGGAAGGCAAATGTGCCCACGTGATTGTCCTTCCCGGTTGGTGGAGGCCCTGGAGAGCTGTGGGACCTGCTGGAATCACAGGTCAGAGAGGCTATAGCTGCTGAAGGGACACGCATGATTTCGCCTGGGGCTACCTGAGGCCCTGGTGAGTCTCCCAGCTTTACTATGACCTTGAGAAAAGAATGCCCATAAAAGTCCACAGTTGAATTGAGTGCCAAGCAAATAGAAAACACTCTACGGAATGTATCAGCTGCTCAATGAGCCCCAACAATTTTCTTAATTAATTGCAACTTTTTTCTTGATTATTGTTGAATTTATGACATTGGTTAGTTCTATGTGCAACCATGGTGTTCTTGCTAGAGGTCTTTTATATATATATATAAACCCATTGCTTTATACTCTTGAAGGTTGTTTATTTATTGCATCATTGTTTGCTGTCATCCTGTGGGGATCATGGAATTCTTTTTCTTAAGGAATCATTTCCTTGTTTCATCATCTTTGTTTGTTTTTTAGTTTGCGGGTAGTTTTAGTAGATAGAATGTAACATGGTGAGGGCCTTGGTATGCTTGCTACCTCTGTGCTTGCTTGCCTTTCCCCTGCAGAGGCATGTCATCAGGGAAACCTCCCCCTGTCCCAATGCCCCCTTACTGCCACCCCTGCCCTCCCCAGCCCATGCTCATGGAGTCCTCAGGGAGCTCACGGGGAGCTGAGCAGCATACCTTGTATGAGGGCTGCCTCCAGGAATCTTGCCACTGTTTTCCCAGCTGAAGAAAGAGTCCATTAGGCTCTGGCTGGATAGGAAACTCTCAATTTCATCACCAAACCGCAGATACTGATAGTTGGGTTCCCATAATGAATAATTGCTCTTAGGCTGTGTGTAGTCAGTTGCCCTGGCTGCCCCCAGGTGAGCCTTGGTTTCTGGCTGTGGCTGTGTTGGCCACTGGATTGGCTTCTTCCTGGGGTAACTGCCTTTCACCTGAAAATCAGGCCCTCAGCTCTTGTGCTGAAGCTCCCAATTTCGGAGTGGCTCTGACTTCTAAAGCCAATACCATCTGTTGAGATCTGTACTGCCTAATCAGGAGTCAGTATCCACAGATTTTGAGGACTTCATCTGCCACAGACTGAATTATGTCCATCCTCTCCCCCAAAATTCATATGCCGAAGTCTTAACTCCAAATGTGCCTGAATTCGGAGCCGGGAAATAAGAAGAATTAAATCCGGTCATGACAATGGGATACCGATGACAGGAAGCTTGCTGTCTCTCTGCCATGTGAGGACACAGCAAGAAGGCGGCTGTTTGCAAACCTGGAAGAGGCTCTGAGCAGAATCCCACCTGCTCACACTCTGGGCTTGCACTTTCAGCCTATGGAACTGAAAAAATGAATTTCTGTTGTATAAGCCATCCAGTCTGTGGTATAGCAGCCTGAGCAGACTAATACATAGTATGGGAAAATAATGTAAAATATCTAGTTAATACTTTTATAATGATTATATATTAAATAATATTTTGCATATATTGGGTGAAATAAAATATATTATTAAAATTAATTTTACCTGTGCTATCTTACTTTTTAAAAAAGTGGCTACTAGAAAAGTTAAGATTACATATGTGTCTTGTGTTATATATCTACAAAAGTAGTGACTTAGACCCTTATGTTATTATTACATTGTCTTAAATTTCCCCATTGGTTATTGTACAGTCTCTGTTCAGGAGGACTCTCTAAACTTCCCTCTGCTTTATATAGCTAGAGCATTAAAATGAAACAAATAAAATGAAGCAGACATAAAACCAGAACAGCGATGCCCCAGTTTGTAAAGACCATGAATTCGAATTGCAATATTTGCACCCAGAAGCATCCTTACCAAACACAGGCTCGCCTGAAGCCTATGGATTAATCCAGGACATTTTGCTCTCTGGTGTCTATGGTTATAATCACTGAACGATGTGGTTAATGAAGATGAAGCAGAGGGTCTCCTGCTTCCTTTTCGGTGGGCCAGGGTCCCCTCCCCCAAGCGTAGAGAGGGCCATACTCTCAGGGCTTCTATGGCTACCACGAGGGAAGGTTCTGCCAAACTGTGTGGGATGCATCGTTGGTAACACTGACTGGGTATCTGAATAGGCCCAGGAAACTGGGCACTCGTAGCTCATGTCACTCGGACCCAGGGGAATGTCTTGCTAACAGCAGAGCAGAGTGCAAAATGTCCTGGATGAATTCATTGCGGTTTATTCTCACGTACAATCTTCTCAGTGTAAGTACTCTTTGTGTGTGTGTGTGTGTTTTATCTTTGGCAACAAATCTTGCCAGTTGTTTATCTTCAACTGACACAGTCCTTCAGATTGTTGACATGTGTGTGCCAAGTAACCAAATCCGAGTAGCCAAAGGAAGTCTGTCAGTGATTCTTCTAAGCAAAAATGGTGTTCCATGAAGATTGTCATAGAATCAGCTGGTAGCTCAAGTGCTTCTCCTCAAGACCAGCATTGGTCTTCAGTATGTGGCAGGAGTACTGTATGGGCACCTCCCATTTCGTCAAAAAGAATATCTTAAATATGTGTATGCAAGGGTTCAGACATCATCAATGTCATTGGTAAAACCAGCCTTTTCTCCCCTCTCTCCTGGGAGTGGGTGGTAGAGAAGAATCCGAGGACTGCTGTTAAGTCTGGTGCTCTTTCATGATCTGTGTCGTGGGCCAAAAGTTTTACTCATTGCTTTTGCCCGGTCACTGCAAATGTCAACACAGTGGAAAAAAGCAAATGACATCCTTCTTCTTTATGAAAGTCGTTTTGAACCGTAAGGCACCCTAAAGAAGCTTAAAAAACTAAATAAAGAAGTACCTTGTGATCCACTAATTCCACTATTATTTACCCAAAGAAAATGAAAATGCTAACTCAAGAGGATACATGTATTCCTATGTGTGCTGCCAAGATGTGGACACAGCCCATGTGTCTGCTGATAGATGAATGGATAAGGAAGGTGTTGCATATACGTATCACGGAATATTACTCAGCCACAAAAAAGACTGAAATCTTGCCATTTGCAACAACAGAGATGAAACTAGAGGGTGTTATGCCGAGTGTAATAAATCAGTCAGAGAAAGACAAATGTCATATGATTTCACTCATATGGTGAATTTAACAAAGAAAGAAAGAAAAAAAAAAGAGACAAACATAAAACAGCCTCTTAAGTAATAAGAGTAAACTAGTGGTTCCCAGAGGGGAGATGGGTGGGGGATGGTTGAAATAGGCAATGGAGATTAAGAGTTCATTTATCACAATGAGTACTGAGTCATGTACAGAATTGTTGAATCATTACATTGTACACCTGAAACTAATATAACAGTGTATAATAATTATACTTCAATACAAAAAGAAAAATATAGAAGTAAAACGAAAACTAGAAGCAAGCAAGATAGAACAAAACAAAATATAAATTAATGATCAGGTGCTTTGAAAAAAATCTCTCAGTTGAAATTCTAATACAGTTTGAAGGTACTTGCTTGCATCATGTTTTAGAATATAGGAGTAAATGCATAAAAGTAAAAATGATTTCTGTATTTCTATGGGACCTGGATTCATGCGTTGCCTTTCATATACAAGGTAATGAAACAAAGAGTCTGGATTTAGTTCTAATAAATATGTATATGCATTAATCATTTCTATTAATAAATTTTAGTGATTCTTTTGCTCTTATTTTGTAAGATATATGTCTCTTGGCCTTAACAATAATTTTGTACATTTTCTTTTGGTGTTTCTAGGTAAGACTTTTGCCTCATTTAGCCACTAGGGTTGTAGATGTATCTCAGTGTCTTTAAGATAAACCCTTTAGGTGTACTTAAAGTGATTTTTTAATCTAGTATGTCCTTGGGGGAATTGCCTTTAAGTTTATATTTTAAATAATAAAAAAAAACAGGCATAATAAATGCCATGAGTACAGATACACACTATGAGTAGAAGGGTTAGTTAAGTCTAGAAATTAGTAAATCTAGATCACATCTAAAAATCTCACCTCTAGAAATCCTTTTCATCCTTTCTGTTTATTTCATTTGCTGTAAGAAGAAGCACAGGACCCTTAGCCTTTTGTTCTGACTTACATCAGATGATAAATCTTTTGAATTTTGCACCATATCTACTTTTCTTTTTCTTTCTTTCTTTCTTTCTTTCTTTCTTTCTTTCTTTCTTTCTTTCTTTCTTTCTTTTCTTTCTTTCTTTCTCTCTCTCTCTCTCTCTCTTTCTTTTTCTTTCTTTCTTTCTTTCTTTCTTTCTTTCTTTCTTTCTTTCTTTCTTTCTTTCTTTCTTTCTCTCACACAGCAATTTCTCAGGTATTTCTTCCTCCGTGTGATTGGATAAGATTATTTTCATTTCCCCAGCTAGACATCCAAAGTAAATGGATGTTAAGGAAGAAACTTGAACATCAGTTATCCTGGTCACTTTTTGTTTGTTTCTATACACTCCCAAGCCTACATTTGCATGTGCAAATTAAGTAATACTACAGACCCACAGATGGAGAATTTGCATGCCTTGCTGGTCCTAGATCCTTGGGAAAACACCACATTTATACTCCAAACAACACTTTTAAGAAGATGGCACTTTGTGTCCAACTTAGCCAATGAAGTTTAGCATCATCCAATTTCTTACTTGAATTGCTCTATGTAGACTTTTGAGTCATACTTCGAGCATCCATTTTCAAATTGCCAGGACTCTGCCCCACAGTCTACCCTCATTCTAGTCACCATATTGTTTAACAGGAAGTCGTTTGAGGGCAGCATTAATACTATCCTTATTCAGATGATTTACCTAAAATTCAGATAAATTTGTGAGTCATAGCTCAATGCAACATTTCAGAGTCACAATAAGGATCCATAAAAGGAGCTTCTTTTAAAGTTAAATTACCTGTACAGACGATAGAACAGGGAACTAATTATACCAGTTTTGTGAAAGAACAACATCATGATTATAAGAAAGATGCTGACCTCTGGTAATAGTTTAATTAAATTAATTAATTAAATTAATCAATAATTAATTTTATTTATTAAAAATTTCTAAAAGATTTCATTTATTTCACACACACACACCACAGAGTGTAAGCACAAGTAGGCAGAGTGGCAGGCAGAGGGAGAGGGAAAAGCAGGCTCCTGGCTGAGCAGGGAGCCTGTTGTGGGGCTTATCCCAGGACCCTGAGATCATGACCTGAGTTGAAGACAGATGCTTAACTGACTGAGCCACCCAACCACCCCAAAAATGGTGTCTTGCCTCCCTGTTGAGGTATTAAGCCTGGTCTCCCATGTGACAGGTGGGGATACTCACCATTATACTAATAAGGACAAAAGTATATCTACTTTTTATCATCAGCATTTCGCTGCCTTTTGGCGTTAAGTGATACAGTACTTGTCCATAAGGTGCTAAATGTCCATCAGCCAATGTAAACAAGTGAATTTCATGGTTTAAATGAGTTGCTTGATGGACTTAAATGATTATGATTGAATTGCCTAGTCAGTTTGGCCAGTAATATGAGTTTAGTAATTTCAGAAAAAATAACTATAATATGTCTCAGTGGACTAAGTCAAGACTTTCAAACTCCCAGGAATATGGTGATGTTGGGTATGGTATTTCTCATATATTGAAGCTTTTAGTTTAGTGGGCTGAGACTGATGAGTATATCTTCTGAGCAGAGGACTGAGGAAGGGAACACCATGGATTATGTGTTTTCCTCCTCCTGCTGAAAAATATAGCAACTCAGAGGGGACATGGGGCCATCTCTATTGATTGGAAAGGAACCTGGCAAGGCTTGAAAAGCAATAAGAAGATCCACATCTCCTAGACAGGGGATTCCTGGATTAGGGCCTTCCATTTCTAAGAAAAAGAGTTTGGACCCTTTTCAAACCACTCTGTTTTATCTTAATCCAGTTATCTTTGTGAATAGCAGAACTGAAAGTGGATAATGATGTCCATGATATCCAAGGAAGGGACATCTTTTTACTTTCTGGAAAATCTGTTAGGTTATTAGATTCATAACGGGGAAGTCAGCATTTGTTTTTTTCTTGTGGTGATATTTGGTAGTTTGATGGGGAGAATGAATCTGTTGACCTAAGTGAGGACATTACCCAGTCTCTTCTGTCTCCAAACAGATAACACATAAATGACTAGAGATAGTGATCTCTTTTATGTGAAAATTCATAGCTTGTATTGGGAAGAAGAAGAAGAAGAGGAAGAAAGAAGAAGAAGAAGAAGAAGAAGGAGAAGAAGAAGAAGAAGAAGAAGAAGAAGAAGAAGAAGAAGAAGAAGAAGGAGGAGGAGGAGGAGGAGGAGGAGGGGGAGGAGGAGAAGGAGGAGAAGGAGGAGAAGGAGGAGAAGGAGGAGAAGGAGAAGAATTGAAGGCCAAGAGAGTAGCCGGAGGCTATTATAATTTCAAAATTCAAATGTACAATATGAGAACCTAACAACTCTGGGAAGAAAAAAAATTATGAAAATTTAACAGAAATATATAACATATTAATTGGTGAGTGAATTGGCTAAACTACAACAGTAATTTGGATAAGTGTTGCTACTGAGATTTTTGGAACAAAATTATATTTTCATCGGGATCTTTTTTTTAAAGATTTACTTATTGAAGTAGAGAGGGAGAGAGAAGAGAATGTGGGTGGGGGTAGGGAGCAGAGGGAGAAGGAGAGAGAATCTCAAGTAGAGTCTGTGCTAAACAAGGAGTCCAGGTGAGGCTGGATCTCCTGACCCTGAGATGACGGTCTGAGCCAAAATCAAGAGGCAGTTGCTGAACCACCTGAACCACCAGGTGCCCCCTTATCAGTTTATTTTAAAGATTTTATTTATTTATTTATTTATTTATTTATTTATTTATTTATTTATTTAAAAGAGAGAGAGCAGGAGGAGAAGCCAACCAAGGTAGAGGGAGAGAGAATCTAAAGCAGACTCTTTGCTGAGTGCAAAGTCCAACATGGGGCTTGATCTTACAACTTTGAGGTCACGACCTGAGCTGAAACCAAGAGTCTAATGCATAACCGACTGAGTCACCCAGGTGTCCCTAGGTTCTTACAATACTGTTATGTTGCCTTTGTTCATTCATTAGACATTATTTCTCTCCCTGTATCAGGCATTATATTAGAAGCACAGTTTAGTTGGGGAGATGGTATATGAACAAATTTTTGCATTACAGCAGATAATTATTAGAATGGATCTGGAGGGAGTACTGCCATATACTATCCACATGACCCGGAAAGCTGTAAACCTCAGTTTCACCATGGGTTCAAAGGGTGGGAGTAATAATAGTATTGTTTGAGCACTCTTTAGAATCAGGATGGATTCCCCACCCCAAATCTGGTTTGGAATTTAATGCACACAGCAAGAAGGTCTGCTACTTACGTGATGATGTTTTTTGAAGAAAGGATGAGGGCAGGCTTCCCAGGCAGGTTTGAAAATGACTTGAGTGAACAGGGAAAGGAGAGTAGCTTGAGGTTTTTCTTGTGGATGCAGATGGAACTACTGCATGTGGACAGCCGCTTATGTGGTTTGCATCTGCCCTAAGTGCCACAGGAGGGAAATCCAGGCTCTTTTATCAACTTGATCAAATGCAGGCTTACGGGGTCATCAGCCATCAAATATCAAAAAATGGAGTCAAACTCTTTCTTATAACCCTGTTTTTAAGATTGAGTTAAATATTTCAGGTCAAGTGCTTGGTACAACATTGCCCAGCTAGAGTAAATGCTCAACATGTGTTAGCAAGCATAATGCTTCTTGTGATACTGATAAGAAATCATAACTAACACTGGCTATATGGATGATGAAGATAGGGTTTGCAGTGACAAGTTTTATAATTTCTTTGTGTGGTGTCTCAAGCTGAAGTCTGATTGTGTTTTGGGCCAGCTCTATATCCTCTAGTTGTCTAGTTATTTTAACAGATTTGCATTAAAGATGAATTAATAAATAAATATTAATTGAATATCTACTATGCATAAAGTGTTGCACTGATCACGTCAAAAGCACTGGATATGGTTTTGTCCCTCAAGCATCTTATATCCACTGAGATTTGCTTACAGTTAGATCATGAAGAAAACTGTATAGAAGACTAAGAGTTACTTGGGAGTGAAGGATAGATTTTCTTTGGCTGATGACTAAGTAATAGGTCAATCCTTTTTGTGTTGCAGTAGCAAGGATTGTGTTTTCCATACAATATTTGGCAGTTACTTCCTCTGAGGGGCAATTTTTCTAAGTGTGCCTAACATCAGGCTGCTTTATAATACTCTGTTTCCTTGGATATTAACACATGAACACTCATAAGAGGTATTGCTATTTTATGTGTTGCTAAGAAAAAGATTATTAATTATTTATTAAGATATCATTGATTGCAAGATGCATTCTGATTTCAGAAATGACAGATGTGAAAAAATTGTGAGTCTTAGAATCCAAGAATTTGGTAGTTATGTACACTTCTGTTTTCTAAGAAATCAAATTCAATTCAATGCACATGTATTAAGTACCAACTGTGTGCTAAATACTATGGTGGACATTGTGGGGAAGCGAGAATTTCTGTTCTGATTGTGTTGTTCCCACCCTCCCCCCAAATACAGGAGGAAATGGGATCATCGTAAAATGAAGTTGTTATAAACAAGGTGATTTATAGGATTTGGGAACATTGACTTCCTGGAAGATACAATATACTAAGCTGAATTTTAGCTGATAGTTAAATGATTAAGTGTTAAAAAGTAAGATACAAAATGGAGACCGATTTTGAGAATTCCTCAAGCAGCCAAAACCATGTAAGCCATGTAAGCAAAACTAAATTTAGATGCTTTCCCGTAAATCATAAAAGAAACTTAAGTCATCTTCCTAAAATGCTTTGTGATAATCACTTTTACCCAGTCCACTGCCGTCTGCAAACTCTCATTGTAATAACCTATCACTGGAAAGGGTAAACAACTTCCTCATTTTCACTTTATAAGCCGTCCTGCCATGTCATTCCTCTGAGCATCCCATCAGTTTTTTGAATTTGAAAGCTCCCAGTTTGTGAACTGTTCTTATATGCACAATAAACTCTTACTGGATACTATTTTACTGATCTGTTTTTAATTTTTACTGTCTCAGTATTTTCACAGAAGGCAACGTAGTAGGAAAAATTGTGGTTGGAGTTAAAATGAGCAATTGGAATAGTTGGGAGGTAAGAACGGAAATGCAGTTGAAATTGAATTGGAGAAGATCTTGAATGAAATACTAAAGTCACTGAAAGTGTGTGAGCAAAAGAATGGTTTGACCAAGTTGCCTTTGGAGAGAGTCACTCTGGCAGCTGTGTGTTGGGTGGTATGGAGGATTGAGGGCTTGGATTCAGGCTGTGGCCCCAGTAAGGGAGTTGGGGGGGATGCTCCTAAAAATAAGGTCAGGATGGAATGAAAAGGGGTTGGCAAGTCCTCAGAGGAAGGTTGGAAATCGTCAGTGCGAACCTTGGGTTTTTAATCCGAGTCAGTGATGGGATCATAATGGCTTGAACAGAGATGGGCAGGTGAGGACTGGGTGTAGATTTTGGGGTGGTGGATGAATGGGCAAGGGAAACTCTGGCTTCTGTTTTGGACACATAGGTGTTGAGATGCTGATGGAACATTCAACAGAGAGTTGGAATATGCTGTAGGAGCGGGCTGGGAAATATGAATTTGGGTTTATCAGAGTACAGTGAAGCAGAAACTGGGCAGTGGAGGAGATCGTCAAGTAACTGGCGGGGGTGGGATTGGTATTATGTAGGGGCCACTGTTAGGCAAGGAGGCAGATAAGAAAACTAATAATTAGAAGTCAGTGCCATTAGTGGTGTGCTACGACGTAGATGGGTAACACAGGAGAGAAAACACAAGACAGATCAGAGCTGCCAGGGAAAGCCAGGCACAGCCAGGTCTTAAATGTCTGAGCAGAAGTTTGTCAGGCTTCCCAGGGAAGGAAAACCATTGCAGGCAGAGGACTTGCAGGCAAAGGGCATTGAAAGGCACAGATTGGGGCACACAGATTGGGGCACCAATCAATTGGGCGTCTGCCTTTGGCCCAGGTCATGATCTCAGGGTCCTGGGATCGAGCCCCTCACTGGGTTCTCTGCTCAGCCAAGTGTTTGCTTCACCCTCTCCCTCTGTGCTCTCTCTCTCAAATAAATAAAGAAAATCTTATAAAAAAAAAAAAAAAAGACACAGATTGAGAGTGTGTCCTGGATTTGAAGAGTGCCGGTAGTTTGATTTGTTGGGCAGAGGGGTGGTGGGAAAGAGAAGGGAATTGGGTGCTGCAGAATATCCCCCTTCAGTCTGAGAGAGGAAGAGAACACAGTCAGGTGACAGGAAGAGGGAGTCAAGTGGAAAACCAGCCCAACCTATGCCCTGAGAGATACGCTCATGACCCCTGCGGTGATGGGACATGGAGGCCCGTCCTATGGCCTGGATGTTCTCTTGGGCTCTCTGGCACCCTCCCTTTCTCTGTACAAGGAGGGTTTCAAACTCGATTTCCAAAGCCTTTCCTGACTGAGGTTCTGTGTGCCTCTCCAACTTTGGGAAGCTTTATTTTCTTTTCAGGTCACGTTGAATAATTTGGTGTCCCAGTAATTAGAGTCTAATTGGAAGCCTTGTGACCTGGAAGAGGTAACACGCTTCCTCACAGGGTCTGCCTTCCTCTCGGGGCATAGCTCATGCGCTGGGAGCATTTCCTCATTAGGTCTCCCAGGGGCCTCCACTGAGAAGTCATTTACTACTTGGAGTGGGAGGGACATACAAATATTTATAAAGGTCATGTTGGAAAATATTTTAAAACAATTGAACTGCAAAACATGTGTTTAACATTTATAGCGCTTGGAATGGGAAAGATACTTTTAATCATCTTGCTTCCTGGAGTTTAACCGGCTCCTTATATCCCTTGGAGAGCTTCTTCCCAACAGCGCAAAATAGCAAGAAGCGGCTCTCTAGAGGGGACCCTGTACCATTCCTTGTGATTTAGGTGAAGGCTTGATTGGAGCGCGTGTTTTCGGATCCTAGTAATCTTAAATAAATAATCCAAGCCCACGGCATTAATAAAAGCAGTAATTCTGTCAAGAGTCCTTGCTAACTTCCTAAACTTCGGAGGGGCCAGAGCTGGTGATTTATGAACACTGCCAGAATCTGAGCTGTGGTGTTTTTTAGGGGATTCGTTGGGAGGTATACTTTTAAGGGTAATTACCACGTGTCAGAAAGATGCCCTGGTTCCCTTGACACTCGGTGCTCGATTTTATTTCAGAGGTCAAATGGCAGGAGAATTATATGTGAGAGGCTGTCCTTTCAACATTTACAAGTAGAAAGCAAATGTAATATGCTCGGCCCAACCCTGCCTCTACGTGGTAGCTAATTAACTCTGTGTGTGCCTTGCTGCCATAGGTCAGCGGAGTTCCACAGACATTTATTGCACTTTTCCCGCATCCCAGTAGAAGGTAGACATGCACAGTATTTTTTGGAACGGGAGGATCCAGTGCTGGACCATTAGATTATGTTTCCATGGAAGTATGAAGGAAATGCACCTGACCCAGCCTGGGAGTGGGCAGGGAGTGGATGGAGGGCAGTGGTGTCTTTCCCAGGGAGGTCTTGCCTGGCCAGGGCCTGAAATGATCAGCTGGAGTTCCCCAGGGCAAATGTGCACAGGATAACAGTTAAAGAAGGCGCAGGAGGCTTGCAGTAGTGCAGTGTGGGATAAGAACAGGTCTTCTGGTTGGAGCTCAAAGGGCGAGGGTAAGTTGTAGTGGTGAAAGCTGAGAAGATAAGGAGGAGCAACCAGTCTGGTAGCACGTTGGCGGTTTGTTCTCTGCTAGGACATTTGTCTAAGATCTGCAGCCCTCCACCTGGCGGATCTGGACTTGTGTATGGAATCTTGAAAGCGATGTGAATATCAGTCCCTTGTCACCCCAAGTGAGACTTCGACTGAGTTTAGTCGGATAGTTTTATGGCTTTCTACCTACATCCTTGGCTTCCAGCTCCAACTCCAGTACTGGAATTGGAGTTTGGATCTCTTGTCGAGACCAGTAGGTTATTTCTCTCTGGACTAATATCCATCCTATCAGCCCAGATGGGTCTCTGTGGTTCACGATCTTGACACTCAACTCATGTTAAGGAAATCCCACTGAAGGGTCATCTGGGTGGGTCAGTCGGTTGAGTGTCTGCCTTCAACTCAGGTCATGATTTCAGGGTCCTGGGTTGAGCCCTGCATCAGGCTCCCTGATCAGTGATCAGTGGGGAGTCTGACTCTCCCTCTGCTGCTCCCTCTGCTTGTGCTCTCTCTCTGTTACATAAATAAATAAAAATCTTTAAAAAAAACCCAAAAAACAAAAAAGGAAATCTCCCAGTAGTTCCCTGACCCACTGCCTCAGCATGTGACCAGATAGAAAGAGCCCTCATAGGCCAAGCCGTCCCAGCTCGTGCTAGATTTCACTACATCTCTTGATTTGGACTACAGCTTCTCTTCCTTTTTCCTTCTCTCCTGATTATGTTTGCTCGTCTTCACTGTAGCTGGCCTACGCTGGCCTTCTTTCAGCTTTGAACTTCCCACTGCCTGCCAAATGAAGATGAGCGGGCTGGTATACTGGACTAGGCCAAATCTTTCCAGAATTGGCAAAAGCCAGTTCTGAACAGTACCAAGGTCCAGACACTCTCTTGCCCTGCTTTGCCCCCCACCCCCAATCAAAATTTAGATTTAGTTTCACATCCTATCATGTGGATGACAGTTTTATAAGGAAGCATTCAGTAATGTGTATTTGGAGGAATGGTAAATGTTTCAGACTACAGAGTCATTATTAACATATTAAAATGTCCTGGAACGTCCTGTGGTTTAGAAACTTGTCTGATTTGTGTTGAGTGTTTCCAAAGAAAACAAAACAAAAATATTTCTTTTACCACATAATCTTTCTTTTCAATAACATCTATTTAAATCCCAAAGGAACTAATGTTTAATGGAACACACCAAGGGAATAAGGCTCGAAAGTATTAAAATTCCTTCTTAGTACTATTGACTAAAGGTGAGAATGTTTCAAGTGGGGGTGTTCTCAGAGGACTGGAAATGCTGCTGTCTCAAAGGAGGTCCTAGCAAGCTCATGGCAGGATTTGCTGGGACACTGTAGAAGTTGGGATTTAGCAGGACTTGTTTTGTCTGCTCAGCATGATTTCCCCTTCTAACGACCTCCTAATTTTTTTTTTTTTAATAAGATTGAAGTTTGTCATCTGCCCTTCCCAAATCCATATGTTGAAATTCTAATTCTTAGTACTCCAGAATGTGACTATATTTGGAAGATAGGGCCTTTGAAGTGATGATTAAGATACAATGAAGTCATATGAGTGGGCCCTTATATGACTGGTATCCTTATAAGGGGAGGACATTAAGATATAAACATACACAGAGGGAAGACCATATAAAGACACTGGAAGAAGATGGCAATCTCCAAGCCTAGGAGTGAGGTTCAAAAGAAACCAACCCTGCCAGTACCTCCACCTTGACTTTTCAGCCTCCAGAACTGTGAGAAATACATTTCTGTTGTATAAGCCACTCAGTCTGCGGTACTTTGTTATGGCTGTCCCTGCAGACTGATACAAGGTGGAAGCGAGTTTGTCCCCACCAATTGTCTTTTCAGGTACCCAGACACAGTCAAGGAAAACAAAGTTCACTGTGGCCCCAGTGATAGGCTTTGAGTTGGGCGCATGGCCCCAAATAGCCCAATGGGCTCCAGCTCCTATTTTCGTGCATCACTGGGACAGAGGCGTTCTTTCCTACGTTTTTGTTAAGCTGGTAGGAGGCTAGCCAGAAGCTGTCTTTACCTCACTTTAGGGAGGAAGCCTGCCTGAGGAAAGAGACAAAAAATAAAGAAGCTAAGAGTAGTGGAGTCATGTTCCTGACAGTATCATTCGAATTAAGTGGACTTTTCAATTATGTATGCCAATGCCTTCCCGCCTCCCCACACTCTTCTTCTTCTCTTCTCTTCTCTTCTTTCTCTTCTTTCTCTTCTCTTCTCTTCTTTCTCTTCTTTCTCTTCTCTTCTCTTCTTTCTCTTCTTTCTCTTCCTCCCCTCTTCTTCTCCCCTCCCCACCCCTCCTCTTCCTTCCCTGCCCCTCCCTTTCCTTCCCCTTCTCTTCTTTTCCCTTCCCTTCCCTTTTCCTTTTCCTTTCTATTTTGCCTCTTCTTTACCATAACAGGGTTTGAGTTTTCAAAGGATCCCAGGTGTTACATAAAAATGACACATTTTAAAGATTATTTATTTATTTATTAAAAAGATTTTATTTATTTATTCATGAGAGATACACAGAGAGAGGCAGAAACATAGGCAGAGGGAGAAGCAGGCTCCTCACAGGGAGCCTGATGTGGGACTCTATCCCCAAACTGGGATCATGCCCTGAACCAAAGGCAGATGCTCAACTGCTGAGCCACCCAGGTGTTCTGACACAGAAGCTTTTGAGAAAATGTCCATCAGTGTTACCTTTTCACTCTTGCTACTCTACAGTTTTCTGATGTCTCTTTAGCCAGTTCTTCTCGAATATAATCTTCTCAGAAATAATAGTCTCTGTTTCATGAAATGTATGAGGGTTTTACTAGATAAACCCACAATGGGTTTACTCGTGACATATCTGTTATGATCCTCTCTGCTGCATCTGTTGGGCTGGGTCAGTCTGTAATGGCACCATCAGCCATCATTTGCAGCCAGGCAGGTGACTTCATGCATTGCCTCACATTTATAGCAAATGTTTTAAAGATTATTACGATGTTGTGATTAAGAAATCCAATCATCATTAACAAAAACCCTTTACAAACAATTTTGAGGGTGCTTCTAGTATTCAGACTCTTGGATAAACCATCATTATGACTGTATTCTAGGGCTCATTATGCTTTGGGGATATTTGATGTTAAGTGGAAGACACAGCTTTAAGGCTTTGGAAAGAGTTCTCCAGAATGTGAGATTCTGGCAGAAAGGCAGGTATCTGTGAAACCAAGGCCTCCCTTTCTGCCTCAGTTTTCACCTCTTCCTGCTGGACTTGTGGATGGTTTCTGCCAGCATGTGTGGTGGATGAACCTCAGAGGACACATTTGGGAAATCCAAGAGAAATGACAATATCAACTGCAAAAAAATTTTTTGGGTTCTTGAAACATCATTGTTTGGTGAACATAATCCCCAAACCTTGTCAGAACAAGCTTCCTTTTGAAATGGATGGTGTTTACTCTCCTCCTTTTGGTCTGGAAACCTGGAAAGCCCGTTCCCTGGGCAAGGCTCTTCCACAGGGCAGCTGGAGAGAAGTGGGGAGATGCATCAGTGCCACTGTCGCCGTTGTGCACAGGCTGGGGAGGGATGCCAGTGTCTGCCACCACGGCCTTCCTGGCCACCACCATCCACATCTCGTGTGAGAAACAAGGTGACTGGGCATGAGAAGGGAAAACAGGTTTTCCCTCTCAGGCTTGTGCTTCATAAAGATCTCCCACATGGACTGTCAGAGTCACAATGCCTTTCTGGCCTGGATAGTGATTTAGCAGAAGGTGCATGACCTAGAGTTCTTGCCTCACACTAGTTAAGAAAGAGCGAGTCAGAGTGCGGACACCTCAGGCCTGGATTTCTGTGAGTGATTATCCGGATAAGATTCCAGCTATTATTCCAAAGCCTTATTTAATGTAATAGAAATAAAGTTTTGAAACTCATCATTTCTTTTTCTTCATGTCACATTATTTTTTAAAAGATGAGACATGAAGTGGTAATGTGCCTGAAAATTCTCTTCAGAATACTGGGCTACTCTCTAGAAAACAAAAAAATGAAGAATCTGTTGTTGTTGTTGTTGTTGTTGTTAGCCTCATTGGTCTGTTTTCTGTACTATCCTTAGAATAACAGAGTGAAGGGCAGGTGTTCAGACATTCAGGATCTTGCTCCAGTGGCCTGAACTCAAGACTCAGCTCCACCAGTTATTAGCTGAAAGACACAGAGAAATGAATTTAACCTTTTCTGCCTCCATCCCTCACTGCCCCCCCGTAAAATGAGACTTTAAAATACTATCTCCAGGGGCACCTGGGTTGGGTGGCTCAGTGGTTGAGTGTTTGTCTTTGGCTCAGTTAGTGATCCCAGGGTCCTGGGATCGAGTCCTGCTGCATCAGGCTCTCCACAGGGAGCTTGCTTTTCCCTCTGCCTGTGTCTCTGCCTTTCTCTCTGTATTTATCATGAATAAATAAATAAAATCTTTAAAAAAATGCTGTCTCCCTCTTAGGGTTGTGGTGGGGATCAACACAGAGCTGATAGAGAGTGGCCTTTGCAAAGGCTGGAACAGAGCACCCACTCATAAAAGCTCGATTTTCTCACTATTATTATTATTATTATTATTATTATTATCCATGGTTCCCGGCACTTTGTAGGTACACGATAAATGTTGTTAATCCATTTTATTTGGCATTCTTTGTATTTATGTATTCGCCTTCTCACAAACTAAGTAGAAGTATGAAATATGTCATTTTCATGCTGTTTAAAATCAAATATACTCTTTTCCTGTGAGCCGCTGACAGCATAATGCTAAGCAACCCCCTGGCACGGTTAAAAAGCACAATATTTAAATGAAGGAGGTAGAAGAAAATTGGCAGTTTGGGAAAGGCAAAAAACAAAACTAAAAGCTGTGAATTAAACAAACAAAAAAAAAAAAGTTGAATCTTTTAGAGAGAGATGTCCAGGCCATGCAGAGCCAGAAAACTTACTTCCTAAATTAGTTTTATAGAATTTTTGCAAAGTGCTAAAGCAATTTAGTGTCAGGATACACTGATTCTAATAAAAATAAATTAATAAATTTAAAATGTTCAGGCACCTATACTCAAAGGCCGCTAGGCATTTTAATAGAAGATAAGTAAGAACCATTAATCATGGTTTCACATGCTTTCTCACATTACCCTAGGCAACTGTGGCCAGGCCGAGAAATAGTACTTCGAGGAGGTTGCTGGTACTAGATAAAATAGTGGTTTTATCTAGAGTGTCTACACTATATTTTGTCTACACTTTTGCTTTCTTACAAGTAAGTACAAAATTGCAACCTGTTGACAACTTAATTTTTTTCATCATTTTGCCCTACCCTTAGGAAAAGATAATAAAATCAGTAAAATTTGCATATTTTTTCTACTTGTTTGGCATAAAGCATTGGTCCTCTTGAAGGCGTGAGGCTGGGAGAAGTGCACATATGCACTAACCTCGTTTATGCATCGACCATGTTTCTAAACTTAGAGGCACAATTTATTCATAGAGTCCTTAGCCTGTCTTAAGTCTAAGACTTCTTGGAGAATCTGATGAATTGTTGAGCTCTGTCTCCTCAAAATACACATCGGAATACAGTACACCTACAGATTCCCTAATGATGCACGAATGCTGTCTTGAGAACTTCCATGGGTGGCTCCTCATGGACACCATGCCTACGTCTCAAAGAAGTGCCAGTCATGTGGAGAACGATTCAAGAAATGGGACCTGGGGACACACTGAGAACTTCTCTTTAGTCTCCACTCTTGTAATTCACTTTTCCCATGAAACTTTTTAGGATAAAGTTACAAATCAGCTGGACTTGCTTCCTCGATTTGAAGACCATTCAGCCATATTTGCAGCAGAATTCCATCTTCCTCCTCCTAAGCAGGCTTTTAAAACCAGGCACTTTCCATATTCCAGCTACTTCCTTAAATGCTGTAACCCTGGAGCCAGTAACTTGTGGCAGCCCTGCTCATCCCCACTCTGCTCATGGTTCGAACCAACTACTGTACCTGCCCCTCTACCCTTAACAGCACAGTGGCTTCTATTTCCTTGCTCTATAATTGTCTCTTTTCAAGAGAGGACCAGAGTCAGCCACGGTTTGATGACTCTCATTCTACTATCTAATTTAATTAACTTCTGTTGTAGTGAACCTCTGCTCTGAAGGAAATAATTGGATCTTAAGCATCTACTAGCTTTGTAATGTGTTTTTTTTTTTTTTTTTTTTTTTTTTTTTTTTTTTTAGCTTTGTAATTTTAACCAAGTCACTGAACCTCTTTGGAATCCATTTTTTCAATGTATCAAAAGATGGGTTTGGGCTATAATCTACAAGGCGGCTTTGAGTTTAACATTTTGTATATTTTTAAACACATATTTGTGTGTGTGTGTGTGTATTGATAGTTTTTCTATGTTACTGATACCACTGGAAGGAAACCCCAATGCTCAAACACACTTTTTTTCTTTTTTGGACATATTAAAACATACAGAATTATTTTTTCATATTAAAACATACAGAATTATTTTTATTCTTGTCCAAGTAGGTTTGTCACCCTATTAAAGCATCTAAAGGTCACTGGCAAATTATTCACTTGCAATAGCCAGCCTGGAATATCAAACTTTGAAACATTTTAAAAACTGTGCTTTCTTCATATACATGAGTACTTTTTTTTTTTTTTTTAAGATTTTATTTATTTATTTATTCATGAAAGACACACAGCAAGAGAGAGGCAGAGACACAGGCAGAAGGAGAAGCAGGCTCCATGCAGGGAGCCCAACGTGGGACTTGATCCTAGGACTCCAGGATCACGCCCTGGGCCAAAGGCAGGCACCAAACCACTGAGCCACCCAGGGATTCCCCCATATACATGAGTTCTGATCACATAAAAATAAGAGGCAATGCATGAACAGTTACTTTGAGATGACATTTAAGAGAGAATCTGAGGCTTTCTAGAGCACTGGATTCACAAGCTGGGTTCACTTTACCAGTCCACCCCTTGCACCTCACACTGCACATGGCACACAGTAGGTGCTCAATCAGTGTTGGCTGAGCAATGAAAGAGTCTCATAACTGATAGAGGGTGGGCATCAAGTTCAGCAATTATGTTTTGAGGAAAAGAATTAGAAATTGGAGATAGAATGCTAGTGAGTGGGAATGAAGGTGAAAAGATGGACCAGGACAGAGGACAAGGTCATCAACCTAGAATATTTTTGATAGTCATGAAACTGAAAAGGGATATGATGAGATATGGAGGAGAGATGGAAGCATTGTGCATTGTTTTTCACAATATGTAATTTTATTTATGGTCAAGTATATACTTCCTCAAGGCATCCACCGTTTCAGTTAGTTTCCCAAACTGGATGCTGCATGAAACAATCTTTGGAGGTAATGGGGGCTTGTGTAGTTTCAAACACTCAGAGAACCTCAAGGCTGAGGTGTTATCTGAAGTCACTGAATAAACCCCATGATCTTGTATGTCTGTAAGGCCCACCTACTTTAGCATCATCCTCATATTCAAATCCTATTTTCTCCATAAAATTTATCAATATTAATTTGCATTTGAAGATTTTCAGCAAAGAAATGAAATCTATTTGGCTATAGCTACTGAAAGATCCAACTTGAAAAATACAAATACATGTCCAAAGGTAGATGGTTCTTGGCATTGACTCAGGTGCTCTGTGATGCCATTAGATGCTCAGATTTCTTACCTTTTTCCTTTCTATCACTCTACATTTGTTGGATTCCACCCTCATGGTTGCAAGGTGGTTGCTGTAGCTCCAGTCATCGCATTAACATTTAAGATTCAAAGAAGTGTGTGTGTGTGTGTGTGTGTGTGTCTGGTAGGGGAGAGCAGAGGACTAGACAATTTATTCTTTTCCCTTTCATAAACGAATACTAAAATTTTCCTGGAGCACAAGTGGACTTTTTTTTAAAGTAGGGTCTGTGCCCAGCACAGAACCCAACACGGGGCTCCAACTCTTGATGGTGAGATCAAAACCCGTGTCAAGATGCTCAACCAAAAAGCCAGCCAGGCATGCCTCAAGTGGACTTTTAAGTGTATCTAACTGGCCAGATGGTTTTATGAAGCTGTCCTAAGGTGCCAGAGCAAGGTGACAGAGTGAACTTCCTACCTGGGGCTGGCATGTTGTTGCTCCAACACCTGCGGTCAGGTGACAAGGAGGCATCAGAAAATGGTTGAGAAACCAATAGTGTTTACCACTGTCCTCATGATAGAAAAAGATGGGAATCAGAAGCATGAGCAAAACCAATAAATTTCTCTTTTATTTGGTGTGAAAGCCAGTCTTATTTCCTATAATTTGCCTTGAGTAGGTGTTACGGCTTGCTTACCTCAGGAGAACACTTGGTGAATAATGATGTAAGTTATGTTTAATAGTTTAAATAACAATGAGTTAGATGTGTCTTGTGTTGCAATTTTTTTTTGCATAAGTGGATTTTAAATTTTACTTATAACCATTAAATGTATTAAGGTCGTCTATAAACTCCCTAACGTGCACATGTACAGTTGCGGAGTGTAATTCCTGCTTTTTTGTTAATGAGAATATGGAGAATATGGCAATATTTTATATATAGCAGTGTTCTGGGAAAAATAAGAATTTTTGTCCATAGTATGTAAGTCAAAGAAATGGGGAAGAAAGGCAGTAAGGGAAATAGAAATTATTGAGGTAGTAAGGCATGAGAAGGAGAAGGAGATTTAAACTGGCAGTAGCCGAGATCGCAACAGGAGAAGAAAGAACAGAAGTAAAATGTGAGTGTTGAAGTTCCCTTTGGTTTTTGAATTAAACTTTTTGCCACGGAAAACTTCCAGCATATGCAAAAGCAGAGAGAACGCTGCAGGAAACCTGCGCCAATCCATCACCCAGCTTCCAGAATTACCAACACATGGTCAATTTTGTTTCACTTCCATGCAAGTCCCATGCCTTACGTTATTTTGAATCCTATCCCAGACCTCATCATAACCATCTCCTGAGTAAGTTAGCCAAGCAGTGGATAGAACAGAGTTCGCATTCTAGCCCTGGCACCAGCAGCTACGAGGCCCCGGACAAGTTCATTCCACTTGATATATTTCTGAAGCATCATCTGTGAACCCAGAAGCAAAAAAATTAACTAAATTATTTCCAGATAGAGATCTATGTCACAAAGGAAATAAGAAAACAGGGTAATGGACCCAAGAGTGACTGGGGTGTGGGGGGGATCTATCTTTTACACTGGTTGATTGAGGAAAGATAAGTTCTTACTCCCTCTGTTCTGGTTTCCTATCCTGTCAACAGGGGATGGTGTCCTGCGTGGCTCTTGAGAGTTAGCTAATGTCTGAGAAAGCGCTTAGCTGAGGCCTGGCACATGGCCAGCTCTTGATAAATGAAAGTCAAGATGTTAAGGACCACGGTGGTCCCTGCTTGTCTCCTAGATCACTTCCTGGGGAGGGCTGCCATGATCCGCCCTGCTTCATGCTGACTTAAAAGGTGGTTGAGGTGTGTTGGGCTCCTTGTCCTCCTCTAGGCTAGAGCCTGGTTAAAAACTCTGGTTCCTCTAATTTTATTCCTCCATATTAGGGGCTTTATTCTAGAACACTGTGAATGTGTGGAGTGTGTCAAGAAAATAAGGTTAGGGGGCACGTGGGTGGCTTAGTAGGTTGAGTGACCGCCTTCGACTCAAGGCATGATCCCGGGGTCCTGGGATCCAGCCCCACATCAGGCTCCTTGCTCAGTGGGGGTCTGCTTCTTCCTCTCTCTCTGCCCCTCCAACCCTGCTCATGCTCATTCTCTTAAATAAAATCTTTAAAAAAAATAAAAAAACTTACATCAGGCCTGTATCTCTTTCCTCCTCCTCTTCAACTTTGTGGGAAGTAAATGGCTTATAAATTCACTGTATATTTTTTTTAATGTAGAAAATACACATTTTTGCTAGAGTGAGTATTTGAGATGAACTGCTTAAAATCTCACGTTAAATGTCTAAAAAAAAAAAAAAAATCTTTGGAGATCGAGTTTTACAGCTTGCAGTTTGGCAGACACTTAATTCTAATCCAAACAAAGTGTTCCTGGCAGTCTATCAAAAAACTGGAAAATTTCGAGTTTTAGGAATGGCTACTTTTCTGGGATTTAATGATCTTTTTCATAATATGTTAGCAGATCAACTTCTATTTATATTAAATGTAGGCTTTGATCCAAACTCCATGTAATAAAGCAACAAACAAGGGAAAAAATAGAATTCAATAAGGTCATTCACTTCCTCTAGATTTCGTGAGATGGAAGGCCAATGAGCTGCTGGTCTACAAATGCTGCCTGTGTGTGTGTCTGAGCAAATCTGGAGAACACAGCCTCTCATCCTGAAAGAATGACAAAACCCTTGTAGCCATCCCTTGTCTCTTGATCTCAACCTTGAACCATAAGAGGGCTAAGGATGGGTGAGCTTTTAGCACAAGCTTATTGTTTTGCCCCTGGGATCATGCTCCATGCAGCCTTTCCTGTGTTTTTTTTTTGCTGGTGTCCATGAATTGATGACGATTGCTCCAGCCATTGGCTCCCAGGCCAATCAGAGCTACGGCCCAGCCCAGCACACATCCCTTCAGCTCAGGCTTTATGACTGGCTGGTCCCCTTCTCCGTTTTCTCTTTTTCTTCCCTAGACCACCGATCTCCACAAGGGACTGTTTTCAACCCTTTAAAAAATGTCCTTTAAGGAGCACCTGGGTGGTTCAGTGGTTGAGCATCTGCGTTCAGCTCTGGTCATGATCCCAAGGTCCTGGGATCAAGTCCCATATCGGGCTCCCCTGAAGGGAGCCTGCTTCTCCCTCTGCCTATGTCTCTGCCTCTCTCTCTGTATCTCTCATGAATAAATAAATAAAATCTTTTTTTTTTTTAAAGAAAAGCCATTTTCATTCTGTTAAAAATTCTTTTAGAGATGTATAGTATCCTATTACATGAAGTACCACAATTTGATTAACCGGTCTCCTTTTGTGGTTTCCATTATATTTTGTTACTAAAAAAATTACTATAGTAAATGTATATTGCTCCTGATAAATAAGTCTCATTCTCTCCAAGTCACTTTCCCTGTCCCTTTAGTTCAGAAGGAAGATTTAAAAAAATCCAAAATGTAAAGTGCATCAGGTTTGACATTCACCCAAAGAGTTCCTTATTTTGTTATTTGACTTTCTATACATGCATGTGTATCTCTTACAGACCCATTCATTCGTCCCTTGAATATTTTTCAAATCATTCTGATATTTTTTGTAACCTCTCTCTAGCCTTGTGTCTACAATCTTAACAATTACCAAAGTGATATCTGCTAATCATAAAACAGGTGCTGACTGAACAAGTGACATTGTGCCCTTTGCCTTAGTTTATGTTGGCTCTGGCTCATCATCTTTTGTTCTGGTTCCCCAAGGAAGAAGCATCCTCATCCCTCTCCTTCACCTGTGCCTGGTGAAGAGGGAGACAATTCCGCAGTTATATATACAAAAAATGGAATTATGGAAACCAGAATGGTTCAAATGGTTTATCCAGAGTCAGGGGCTCTGTTCATAAGTAGGAGCTTTTGGGTCTCTGCTCTTCAAAACTTTCATGATGTGCAACAGAAAATTGGAAGTGCTGTTTCTTTATGAATTTCAAGGTCTCTTGTGAGAACCCAAGAGTTGCCAAAATCTGCCTGAACTTTCTGATTCCTGATGATAAACCCAACAAAATGCATCTGTGCCAAACAAAATACCAGAAGTTGTATTGAAATTCAAATGTCAAAAACACAGGGTCTCAAGAGCAAGCAATTTAGGAGAGAGAATTAATGATAGAGGAATTCCTATAATTAAGTCTTCTTCTAGAGACCTAATTAAAAAACTTTCTCTGGTCTCTCCAGGCAAAAATTTTAAAAAAATTCTAAAATGGTTAAGGCCTGAAATGACCATTCTGATTCTGATTTGGGGCCTCAAATTTTACCCTATCTTACAATGTGTTTCGTTTATTTACTTTTTTCTATTACATTTTTCTTTGGAATTCAAAACTTCAAGGTTTGACAGCTTACAACGATGGTATGCAAACTGGTGGTGACCATGAAGAAGTCCTTTCCCCAGTGTAATGAATTAATATATGAATCTCTTCTCTCCATCTTCTGCTTGTTTTCTCTGCCCCCTTTTGTTCCTCACTGTTACTTTTTTGATGGTGTGGTGGTCATAGTTATTGCGAGATGAACTTTTATTTTTCTTTCACTTTTTAGTTTTTCCAGGGCTGTCTCCATCAAATTTGCCTCTTGCCCGAGTGTAGTTTATCAGTGATTACTTATTAGCAATAACTGCTCCAGATTGGACAAGCAAACCTCAGTTACCGGTGGCAATGTGGGATTGGTGGCAAACTCTGATGAAAAATTCTGGGCTAAAGAATTTGGAGATAGTGGTCTGAGCTGTCCACGCTATTGTCATGGTGACGTGACACAAATGTAATTCACTGTGAAGGGTAATATAGGGAGTGGCCTGTGGTGTCCAGGCAAGGGCAGAAAGGAAGTGACTATATACAGGCTGTGTTCTAGATCTTAAGAGAATCAAGGAGCGTGAGTGAACAAAACAGATCCAAACCTATTACCCTCCCGTGGGTGAGGGAAGACAGGCCATAAATGGTAACTTAATAAAAAAGTAAATGATCTCGTGTAATACAGTATATAGTTTGGAGGTGATAAGTAGATAGAAGAAAGAAAGAGGGATCTAGAGTGGATGAGTAGAGGGTAGTCCGCAATTTTAAGTAGCATGAGTGTGGTAAGCCTCGCTGAATTGGTGACATTTTAGCAAAGACTTGAAGGAGGTGAGGGTTCTCCATATGAGTATATGGAGGTGAGATGGATATTTGAGTGTCAGGGAGACCATGGTACCAGGAAAAGGAACCAACCAATGCAAAAGCCTGAGGGGATTTTGTCCAGCAAGTTAGCAGTGCACTCACATACTACCTGCCATGCATGTTGGGGGGTCTCCTCCCTGATTTGTCTCTGGTACTCCCCAAACCCGTTTAGTCTTCTTACTGTGGGGCCTTTATTTCAGGGCTCACACTCACCATGGATAATTCCATTGTGGTTTTCCCTTCATGGATAGGGGAGTGGGGGAGTGGGGCCTCTTTCTGTCCCTTTGAGTGAAACATCTACAAGACAAGCAGTCCTTTCTCTTGCAAATATTGGCCAGCTCTTCTGTTCAAACTCTGGGATATTATTATGCTAACAGAGCCTTAGCACCATCCTAGGGTTGTGACTTTTTTTTTTTTTTTTAACCTTATTGGTATATCCCTCCTGCCTTTAGGAAAAAGATGGATAACCGCTGCCGATGAAGAGGGTAGGAGAGAACATCCCATCCAGATGCACAATTCCGAAAATAAACATTTATTTTTTTAATATTTTAAAAAAAAATTTTAAAAATTCTATTTGAATTCAATTTGCCAATATATAGAATAACACCAGTGCTCATCTCATCATGTGAAAATAAACATTTACAGGAAATTCTATTGTTGACTAACTACAGGCTATTTGTTCCTTCTAGAGGAAAGGCTTTCATTCCTAAAATTTTGTTTAAATAATCCTGGCCCTTAGATATTCATGAGCTTGTGAGCAGTTTAATAATTCGGAAAAGTCTGGCTCTCCCTCATCCTTTCACTAATGGCACGATTCTAGTTGAGGCGAAGAGCGAATTCTAAGGCTGGACAGATCTGAGACAAAGGCAGTGTCGGTGTAGGTGCTAATAATTACACCAACCTGAGCTTTCCTGGGGAAGAAGGAGGCCAGATCCTCCGCCCCTGCCCCCCACTGGGTCCAGGATAGTCCAGAACCGAAACCAGGACTGAGAAAGAATAAACCCAAATTTACATGAAAAGACAGAAGCAGCTCCTTTATTATAGCCCAACAGCTATGACAAATGAAGACACATCCAAGAACAGATAATGAAAAATTTTGAATTATTGCCATTGTTTCTCATATTCCTGAGATTCTTGAATTAATATAGCAAACCAGTCTGAAGATAAAAAGCCAGAAGCTTTATCAAATACATTATGTCTGGCGGAATGTCTACACTGAGCTAACTCAAAGTCCTGGTAGTAGTTTGGGTTTGGTGCAAGAAGTGGCATGGATTTTTCTAGGAGGTTTCAATTTACTTATCTTTTCATTTGAAAGTGAAGTATTTAACTATGACGGTTTCTCTACTTTCCCTGTTGGATTGTCATATTTATTTCTTTTATATTTCTGATTTAGCTTTATTTATTTTCTGGAGGAGGTGGGGTCTTCTTTTCCACAGGTCTCAAGAATATTTAGCCATGGGGGAAAATGATTTTAAGGCCAACTCTGAGGTAAGAGGACCCAGAAAGTAGCATTCAAATATTACACTATGCAAAAAGCTCAGCCTGTACAAGAGTTAGACATTATGTGGCTTTGACTTTGCATTTTAACAGTTTCAAAGGCCAACCTTAGTTCCAGCTTTATTTGTATTTTCATTGCGATATAAGCAAGAATATTTTCCTCTCCACCTGACTCCCATTGTACACAATATTGTGCAAGTATTGTGCAAATAGACACAATAATATGACTAGCTATTTACATGTTTTGTGTGACTACATAATATGAACATTGTTCCAAATGTGGAATAATCCACTTGCCGGAGGATTTAGGTAGGATTGCAGCCCAATAGACATGAAAATGCTTATTGATTTTGAAAAAAAAAATTCCTTCTAGCTATGTTTTTAATCTTGGTACGTGGAAGATACAACTTAATATTTCTGCATTTTAAAGACATCTTCATGTTCATGTTTGTATTTTTATATAAAGATAGTTAAATATAATTTGCTTGTAATTATCTAATTTCTGACTGTCATTGATTGTTCCTTAGAGGGAAGTTATTTATTAACAACAACAACAACAAAAACCCACATAATCTATCAAAAGCATGTAATCACTTTCTGTCTTAAAGATAAAGTTAAGGCCGTGGCAGATTTTCCAAGACTGTCTACAGAGTGGAGTAGGGAAAAATAAAAAGGCACAAAAAGTATGTTTTAATGAAATTTTCTTTCTCATACCTAGTATTATGCAATAGGCTAACGCAACATATATGGGGGCTGGTGGTGCTTAGATATAGAAATGGTTTCATTGCTAATTTTCCCAAAGAGACTTCTGCTGTGAATACGGTGAAATGTGTATTAAAAAATGATACATAAAACAGGTCTAACCTTTAATCAGTCCTCTTGTGCAACGGCCAGCCCAGAGATCTTGAGTCCCTATTACTATACGATTGAACTTGCAAAACCCACCAAACTTAAAAGCTTATTAAAGTGCAATGGAATGATGATCTGAAAACCACAATCTTTTTCCCCCCCGCCTTTTTCTTTCCTTCTCCGAACCTACCCTGGAATGTCCTTTCCCCCCACGTCCTTTAGTCTAAGGACTAAAGGATAGCATCAACTCTTTACTTTTCATTCTGAATATTCCTCTTGTAGTCTGATGTGGAAATAATACTATATTTGTTTTTATAGCCCAAAGTATGATGTGATTAAGTTGGAAACTCACTGTGTCTTCCAGGTTTAAATATGGCCTGAAGAGAATTTAAATGAGCAGTAAGGGGGACGTCTGGGTGGCTCAGTGGTTGAGCATCTGCCTTCTGCTCAGGTCCTGATCCCCGGGTCCTGGGATCGAGTCCTGCATCAGGCTCCCCGCAGGGAGCTTCTCCCTCTGCCTGTGTCTCTGCCTCTCTCTCTCATGAATAAATAAATCAAGTCTTAAAAAAAGAAATAAATACATGAGCACTGGGGGCTGTTTTGCGGGTGTGCCGTGCACTGTCCATGAACAACACAAGAGCTAAATAAACCCCGAGTGAATTTTACTTCCTTCAGCACTCATGCACTTATAAATACATTAAATCTACTGAGTACTCCCTTTGTCTCTTTTATGCGGGAGCTCACACAACTCACCATATAGCAGATATTTGCAAAAAGGGGTGTGAAAATCAGAGCAAGTTCCAGGAAAAGCAGTTGGCTTTCTTACCTCAAGGCATAAACAGTGGGTCTTTTGCCAGGTTTTTGGACACCTCATTCTTTACTAAGCTAACTTCCCTCCCCTTCAGCCCTGTCCTTCCGTCTCTCTCAAAAAAAAAAAACACTCCCAAGGAAGAAAGTGCCCAGCCTGCAGTGAAAGGGTGGGCTGGTCATTCACTTGTAGGCATTGGAAAGGCAGGGCTGTCACCCAGGATCTGTTTAGGGTGTAAATATTGTTAAGCTACTTTCCAGAGAGTTATGTAAAGAGTTGCTAATGTTCCCTGAAGATCTCCCTCCTGTGCTGGCATCTTGAAAGAGGCAGGTTGCGACGTGTGTGGACGCTTCCCCTTGCTATTTATGAGCTGCGGCCCAGCAGCTTGCAGTGAAAAGCTGTCATATTTCCCTTGGGTGTGCAGAACCAGTTTCTCCGGCCTGCCAGGCCTTGAAGCTGAGGCTTATCCAAAAGGAGAGGCTGGTGAGGGGGCCCGTGGGGGAAAGCCCGAGATCTAGCACTTGTTGAAACTTCAGGTAGGAAGAGAAGTGAGGATGAGAAAAGAAAAAAAAAATTCTTTTTTTACAAAATTCTCTCAATTATCTGTGGTTCCAAACAGTGGAAACTTTTTCTTTCTCTTGATTCAAGGGGGGTGGAGGGAAACACAGGGCCTCAGTGATGCCAAGTGGCAGCAGGATTCACTCCCAGCTCGCTTGGTAGACTGAGGCTGGCCTGGCTTTGGGACTCTGCAAGCCCTTGGCGGAGATAATGGAGCTCCACTTTCCTCAACTGGCTTTCACGTCTTAGAGGTTCAATATCTTCAGAAAAATCTCAAACATCTCTGAATAGAATAGGAACACCCTTTTCTATTTTGGAAAAGATCTGAACTGACAACTCAAACAGCCCCGTTTGGATTTATTTTTAAAGATTTTATTTATTCATGGGAGACACACAGAGAGGCAGAGACACACAGAGAGAGGGAGAATCAGGCTTCCCATGGGGAGCCTGATATGAGACTGGATCTCAGGACCCTGGGATCACAACTGGAGCTGAAGGCAGGTGCTCAACCACTGAGCCACCCAGGTGTCCCCATTTTTATTTTTATTTTTATTTTTATTTATTTTATTTTATTTTATTTTATTTTATTTTTTCCCATTTGGATTTTTAAATGGTGTCCAGGAGTGCTGGGGTATCTCTTCAGGGACCGATACCTACGCTGTCATCATAGTGTAAAAAAAATCTAAAAAAATATTAAAAATATATACACATAATTGGGGGGAAAGCAATAAACAGCTTTCTATCTAGTTGCTTGCAAAGTCTAGGCAGTCCGAGTTCTTTAGTAGGCCTGCTTGCACAGATGCAAATGTTGAGGCAACTTTTCATAATGCCGTAGCAAAGCCTAGCTCGGCGAGGCATTGATCACGGAATGGATTTGCAAATGACTGTGTACGCTGGCATAAATCAGTGCCACCCAACAAAACAGAGGAACCACATCAGAGGTTGGTTGTTGCTTTTCTTGAATTCTTTCTTCATATATCTGTTTTTTTAAAAAAAATGATTCTGACTGTCAACTGGGATTATTGGACTGCATAATGATATTTTTTTATGTCCAAACATATGAATAAAATTACTTTCTCACCCTGTATATTATGGTTATACATGCTTTCTGAAAGTAAATTAACATAGAAATAAATCTGTGATGTCAAGAATATACATTAACCTGTTTGGGCCTTATAAATATGTAAAAATAGCACCTAGCTCTTTGCCTCTCTGTGGTAGAGTAATATCTCGTGTTGGATCTAGAACTGGACATTTTGTATATTAGAGTATTTGATTACACGCACTCCATCCAACTGAACAATAGTTTTTTAATCCTGTGGGTTCAGTGTTGAACCTGGCACCCTAGGGGATACAGGAAAGGACTCTAAGGGAATCTTGGCTTCATTGGACATCATCATCTTGCTTCAGATTTGGCTTACCTGTTGTTGTCTGGGCTATTGCACCAGATTTTACCTCTGTCTTTATTCCCTTTGCCAACCGTTCTTCACGCTTCTTTCTAAAGACATCCGGCTTAGTCCTCTTCCCCTCTTCTTATTGGCCATAGATCCTTCACTGCCACTCCCTTTGGGCACTCAGTGCTCCAGCTACTCACCAGCATGGTGGCCTGAGTATGCCCTGCCCACATGCCTCCCTTGCTTGCCCTGCCCCTCCACACCTGTCCAGCCACCTGGAGAAGGTCCTCCTCCTCACTCATCCCTCCCAAAGTCTCAACTCTTGAGAACAAGACTTTGCCTGATACCTGCCCTCCCCAGCTGGGCTCCACCTCCTGTGTCCTCCTCCTCTTCTGTGATGACCCTTCTCGGTGCTTTTAATAGGCTCCCTGAACATCTTTTGTGTACACTTCAGTATCCTTGACTAGCTGAGGGCTCTTGGTGGGCAGGATTTTTGTCTTCTCCATCTTTGTACTGCTACCACATGGCCTGCCTGGGTAGACATCCCACAAATGTTTGCTGAATGCACAGTCTGTCCCTTTGTCACCTGAAAAATTGTGTGCAAGTATCTGAGGTTATTAAGGCTAGAAGAATTTTCATGGACTCAAAGCATCTACATTGCTTTTGTCTCCATCAGCCAAGACTCTCATCTCTGTCTCTTCCTGCTTTCTTTCTTTCTTTTTTTTTTTTTAAGGTTTTATTTATTTATTCATGAGAGAGACACAGAGAGAGGCAGAGACACAGGCAGAGGGAGAGGCAGGCTCCATGCAGGGAGCCTGACGTGGGACTTGATCCCGTGTCTCCAGGATCACGCCCTGGGCCAAAGGCAGGTGCCAAACTGCTGAGCCACCCAGGAGTCCTCTTTCTTTCTTTTTAAAAAGATTTTATTTATCTATTTGTGAGAGACACAGAGAGAAAGGCAGAGACATAGGCAGAGGGAGAAGCAGGCTCTCTGTGGGGAGCCCAATGTGGGACTCAATCCCAGGACCCCGAGATCACGACCTGAGCTGAAGGCAGACGTTCAACCACTAAGCCCAGATGCCCCTTCCTGCATTCTTTATTTTTGTCTACTGAGTGCGTCACATGAACTGAGACAGTGGGAGCTACACAAAGCAAACTACGTCTTTTTTGGCTTAAAACTACAAAGATTTCCCTTGTCTGTAGAATAAATTAATGCCTTTCTTTGACCTGTAAGGCCCAGTCTTGTCCCGCCAACCTCCCCAACCTCATGCTGTGCCATTCTTCTTCTCACTGTGTCCTGGACACATGGACCTTGTTTGTTCTGGGAACAAGCAGAACTGTTTTCTGCCCAGAGGTCTCGCATCTGCTGGAACTTTCTTCCTTATCTTTCAAGTGTCAGCTTAGACATTATGTTCTCTTTCCATAAGTATTCCACCTAAAGTATATTTCCTGTATACCCACCCTTTCCTTGAGAACTGAACTCTGTTTTTGTCCTTTGAAGCAGAATCTCAAGGGAGGATTCATTTATTTTTATTTGCTTGTGTATTTGTTTACTTGTTCATTATCTTTCCCCTTCTCTCATTAAAATGTGTACCCCTCGAGGACGAAGGATCACGTCTATTTTTATTCCGTCTGCGTTTCCCAAGGCTCATGCCTACACTTGCCACAGAGTAAATGGTAATTAATATTTTTTCTTGCATGGCAAGTGAAGGATCAGTCCAAAACAAGCATGTGGAAGGACGTCTTGAAATACTTAGATTCTCATAACAACCATATGAAATACGGTTACTTGAGGTGTGTTTGTGGATGGCATGTTTGCACCTCCCCCAGATTCACATGTTGAAGCTCTACCTCCCTAAGTGATGGCATTTGGAGGTGAGGCCTTTGGGGAAGTGATTAGGGTTAGATCAGGTTGTGAGGGTGGGGCCCCCATGACGGGATTAGTGTCCTTTAAAGAAGAGGAAGAGTGATCTCTCTCTGTCTCCCTCACTCTCTCCCCCCCTCCCCCTCATTCCAACACACACACACACACACACACACATATACACACACACACACAGAGCAAAGGCCGTAGGAGAACACGGTGAGAAGGTGGCTATTTGCAAGCCAGGAGAAGGGCTCTTGCCAGAGTACATAGTGACACCGTGATCTTGCCCTTCCAGCCTCCGGAGCCGTGAGAAATAAATGTTTGTTGTTTAAGCAACCAGTCTGTGTTTTGCTATAGACAAAGGTCTGCGACTTGAATGGGCTTCAAGCATTTTGTCCCGTCCTTGTTTCTAATATGACCATTGTGGTGGCTTAAGAGAACATCTATGTGGTATCTCCTCTTAGGATCTCAAACTTGCAAACATTCTCTACCTACTTTTGCTGATACGTTCTTATGTGCCTACATTCACTCTTTTGCCTTCATGCAAATACACACAACTCACTCCACACACGCAGCATTCGGGGGAAGATCTGAGCTCCCAGACAATCTAAACCCTAATGCTACTTGAAACGAGTCCTTTCAGTGACATTTGGAAGAGCGAGTTCAGAAACTAAAGTGATGCAGGGTGTCAACAATACTTCAATTAAAAAAGGAGAGAGAGAGAGAGAAAGTTCAAAGATATTCTGGGCTGTTGAAGAAGGAGTGTCCAGGTTCACCTGTCAAGCAACGATCTTTCCATCTTTCAAATAATGTAAGCTGCAGAGGAAGCACAATGTTTTGACCTTGATGCATTAGTGGTAAGAATATTTTCACATTCCTCAGTTCTGTGTACACAGATTGGACTTTATCTCAAATATGAGTAATGCAAAGGAGTATGTAAATAAATTTCAATTTATAGTAGCTTGCTATTCCCTTGTGCTCCAATCTTTTTTTATTCATTAAGTAACTCAGTTATTTATTTTTCTTTCTAAAAAGGAATATTTAAATAGCTCTCACCTCTCTCAAGCCATTCAAAATTAAGCAAAGTCTGAGGCCCAGATTACCTGGTAGCCACTTCCGTAGTAGATTTCCTGTTGTTGATGCCGGCCAGCAAAATAACAACAGAATCAGTAGGATTGCTAACAATACAGTCCTAAGAATTAACACAACATATTGGATTCTACAGGGTCTGAGCCCTTCAGGAAAGACGCAGTGATGTCAATGATCTCCCAGTGATTTTGTGAGCAGCTCTATGAGGTCTGTTGAGAATTAAAGGCTACTCTACTCTTGGGGCAAACATATTATTAAGAGACTGTAGCACTTGAAGCAGCTTGGGGAGGTTAAAGAAACACAACAAAACAAACAAAACTCAAAAAACCAAAACCAACCCAGGCACTGGGGCATGCACAGTAAACAGAGGCTTTAGCTTTGTTCCCCAGTTTGAGGGAACACCTGCCAACACCTGGGACATGGCGTTTATTTACTTCCTGGCGCAGTATACCAGTTGGCCAGTTGTTATTAATGAGAAGTTTATCTGACAGATTTTGCTTTGTCATGATCCTCATGCCATTCAGATTCCTCTAGAGGACATTCCATGGAGGCCCTCCATGTGCCAGGCACCATGCAGCTCCGTAAACCTCCTTTAGATGCCAACTTTTCAGAAAGAGGCAAAGGTGCAGAAAGGATGAGAAGCTGGTTGGCCCAGTCTTCAAGCACTCTCGATTAGGTATTCAATTCATCAAACATTTGTTGAGGGTCTGATAAGTGCTCCCCACTGTGAAGTTCCGCAGAGCAAAGTAAATTCCGTGGGGTCCTCACTCTTGGGAGGTCCCAGTCTGGACAAAGAGAGTGGCCCTGAGGATGTATGTTCAGAAAAAGAAGGAATGTACAGAGCTGCATGGGTGGCCCTGAATAAAAAAAAAAAGGCATGATAATAAAAGAGTGTATGATGCACACACATGCACACACATACGGGGTGCTGATATGCACAGGTGCCAGTAAATATCTAGGATATCTGGTAACAGTGGTTGCTTTTGGGGAGAAGAACTGTTTTCTTTCTTTCTTTTTTTTTTTTATAAGGCACCTGTCACTCTCAGAAATTGTCTTATGTATTTATTGGTTAGCTTATTTGTTGTTCCTTTCTCTGACTACATGCAAATGCTCCCTTACGGCTGGCTGTAGCTCCAGTGACTAGAATAATGCCTGTCCTGTATTTTAGATGCTTAATAGCTTTTGTTTTTTCTTTTAAGTGAATGAGCTTGGAATTCAGAGATGGGAGGGAATCTTACTTTTAGCTGTTAGCCATTTTGCATGGCTTTAATATTTGACTTTTTACTGTGAAATAAATGAAATATATGCAAATGCAAAGAAAATAATATAGTAAACTTTCATGTACCTATCACCCCCAAATAATGATCAATTCATGGTCAGTCTTGTTTCCTCAATATGTTTCTTCGCTGTCTCCTGCTTTGCTCCAAAGTTATTTTGAAACAAATCCCAACCATCACAATATTTTTAAGCATTTCAGGTTGCAAACCATAATACCTTTCATACCTAAACAAATAAACGATAATTTATTAATATAAAATAGCCACTGCTCAAACATCCCTAATTAGTGTCATATTTTTTTTTCCCCCACAGGTTGTTTTTACAGGTTTTTTGTGGGTTATTTAACAGTGGGCAGGTTTTGACTTTTCACAGTTACACTACTAGATATTCACAATTTCGAAGCAGGCATCACTTCATCCATCCATCCTTCCTCCTATCCATTTATTTACCATCCATCTATTAAATAAATACATATTAAGTGCCAAGTCTGTGCTAGACATTATTCCAGATGCCAAGGATACATCAGTGAACAAAAAGACAAGAATTCCTGCCTTAATACAGCTTTTACTTTAGCAGAGGGAAACTAGGAATAAATAACACAAGTATGTAAAAACTTGATTATGGTACAATGTAACATGTAACAAAAGGGGAATTATTATTATTATTTTTTTTTTTAGTTTTTTTTTTTTTTCAACTTTCACTTATTTATGATAGAGAGAGAGAGAGGCAGAGACATAGGCAGAGGGAGAAGCAGGCTCCATGCACCGGGAGCCCGATGTGGGACTCGATCCCGGGTCTCCAGGATCGCGCCCTGGGCCAAAGGCAGGCGCCAAACCGCTGCGCCACCCAGGGATCCCCAAAAGGGGAATTATAATTAAGGCCAACTCAGGATGTTAAAAATATTATGTTCTTATTGTGACATTTAAAATTTGTAACACTTTAAATTTGATAAAGCCTTTTAAGTAGGACATATTGATTCTTCCTATAACGAATAAGTAAATTAAGACAATCAAAGTTTTTTCTTTTCTTTTCTTTTTTAAAGATTTTATTCATTTATTCATGAGAGACATGCAGAGACAGACAGAGAAGCAGGCTCCCTGTGGGGAGCCCCATGTGGGACTCAATCCCAGGACCCTGGGATCATGACCTGAGTCAAAGGCAGATACTCAATCACTGAGCCATCCAGGTGCCCATTTTCTCTTCTTTTTTAACTTTTTTACAATTGTGTTTACTGGGCTCTGCTCTTATAAATCAAGTAATGATAACTAAGAGCCAAAACATGATTTGCCAGGGTTTGGGTGGTCAGACTTGGGTGTTTAAGAAGCAGAGCTAGAGCCAGTCTGACACCAGGCTCTGGTATATGCTCTACAAACAATGGATTGGCAATTACACAAACCGGGCCAGCATTAGATATAAACTAATGCTTCTCTAGCAGGTCTCCTTACAGAGAGCCTTGCTGGAACATGCTTTACATCAGTGAAGGCAGATATCCTTAACTCATGAGCTATCTTTTGCCCATTGCCTAAACAGTCTAGGAAAAACAGAGTTATTGGTAGGCTCTATTAAACCCAAGAGTATTTTTGATTAGTACTTGAACCTTACATTGAAAGGTGGTATTTTAACTCCCAGAAAGGAAATGTCAGTGATGTTAAAACAATATTAAAACAGAAAAGGGCCAAGATAATGTTTTAAAACTCATGTGGGGTCATCAAGACACTAGCTCACCTTAACATTTTTGATTAAAATTGAAATCTGGTTCAAAAGGGGAAGAAAAGAACTCTTAGGAAGTTATTGAAAAGACTATAAAGTAGCAAGACTGATTTTTATACAAGCCTCTCAGAACTTACACATCCTAGTGTTGTTTCCTACACAGTGATCACTTTGTGAGGAAGAGGGTATATTTTTACTCCTTCTAAGACGGTGGTACAAAACATTTCTGAAACACCCCTTTGTAATTTGCTTCTGAAGAGAGTTTCCCAGTCATATAAGAAAAATGATCCACTTTCTAGAGTTTAGAATTATACCTTAGTTGTACCAAGCTGATGCCAATAAGTGAGAGCCAGTGGCTGTCTTCAGAACCACTGGAAGTTGGTGCTTACCTTTCCTTTTTACTTGTCTTGTCTTACTTTTGGAATAAGGGTGAAATCAGATTCTGTGTCTGGATTTGAGCTGGGGGAACAAGATTGAGTATGTTGACTGAATGGAGTCATCTCTCTTTTTTATTTTTTTCCATGAAAATGATGGTACCTAATTCACTGCCTGAAATGAATGAATTGCTAGTTTTCACATATAGGGTTTAGCATATCGCAGACAAGTTGCTTTGTTAATCCCATCCTGCCTTCTCCCAGTGTCCTCCCTTTTTTCCTCTTTAAATCCTGAGTTCAGGGGGCACCTGGGTGGCTCAGTGGTTGACCAGCTGTCTTTAGCTCAGGTTGTGAGCCTGGGGTCCTGGGATTGAGTCCTGCACTGGGCTCCTCACAGGGAGCTTGCTTCTCCCTCTGCCTGTGTCTCTGTCTTTCTCCCTGTATCTCTCATGAATAAATAAATAAATAAATAAATAAATAAATAAATAAATAAATAAGAAATCTAAAATCAATCAATCAATCCTGAGTGGAGATTTCTCTTTCTTCAAGATTTTGAGAACTCTCAAAAGAGGCAAGAGAATAATTCTTCAATTTTCAAAGTGTTGACTCTGTTCTAATTCTAGGTAAGATGCTGGATCTGTTTACTGAAAGGATGATTCAGAGAAAGAGAAAGAGAAGCAATGCTCTTTAGAAACCTCATGGGTTCACCAAGCATGAATCACATTGGATCAACCTCATGCCCTTCTACAGGGTTATAAGTCCTCTAGATACAGAGAACATGGTGTGGTAGAAGTTGCCTGGAGTAGGAGTTAGGAGATCCATCTTCACATCCTTCTACTTGCTACTTTCTAGCCATGTGATTTGGGACAAATCACTTGTGTTCTGTGAGCCTTAGTTACATCATCTATAAAACAGGGAGAATATTAGCTTCTGGAACAAGGTGAGAGATGAACTACTAATAGCTCCCTTTAAGGATTGGTTTGGGGTTGTTAAAAGAGATAATGAATCTTATATGGATTAGAATACCATCAGGCAAATAATACAATGCATGTGAGTAATGGCCACAGGCATAGAAAAAGATGAGAAAAAATCAAACACTGCAGCTTTAGGTTGGGATAAGGAAAAGATATTATGGTGTCTTATAGGAAGTAGATGTAGATACCAGGAATATTTAGTTTGGAGAATGGAAAAACCAAGGTGGGAGCATCATGGAATCTATCAAATAGTTTAGGTGTTCGAAAGGGACAGCCTAAAGGCTGAATCTGGTTCACTACCTGTTTTTGTATGGCCTGTGTGTTAAAAATGTTCTTCCCACTTTTAAATTATTGAAAAAAATCAGAAGAAGATCACATGAAATACAGATTCAGTGTCATAAACAAAGTTTTATTGGAACACAGGTACCCTGTTTATTCACATATTGTTTATGCCTCCTTGGTATTACAATGGTAGAGCTGAGTAGTTGAGACAGAGAAAACATGGCTTGAAAACCCTGATATATTTACCGTTTACTCTGGTCCTTCACCAAACAGGTTTGCTAATCCCTTATATGACAGTTGAAAGCTGTCATGTAAGAGAAGAAATATAGGTGTTCTGTTTGCCCCATGATGTCAACTAAAACTGAGTCAACTAATGGGTAAATGAATAACCAATAGGTAAAAAACATAGGTAGGGATGTTTCAATTCAATATAAAGAAGAACTTTCTAATAATCAGTTACTTTTTTTTATTTTAAGATTTTATTTATTTATATGACAGAGAGAGAGAGTGCAAGTGAGCACAAGCAGGGCTGTGGGCGATAGGTGGAGGGAGAGGGAGGAGCAGACTCCCCACTGAGCAGAGAGACCCATGTGGGGCTCAATTCCAGGACTCTGGGATCATGAACTGAACTAAAGGCAGACACTTAACCCACTGAGCCACCCAGGCACCCCTAATCAGAGTTACTTAAAGGTGGAATGGCCTGTTTTGTAAAGTAGTGAGTTTTCTGTTAACAGAAATATTTAAGCTAAGCTATATGATTGTTTTCTGACCAAACTTCCATCAAGCGCAGGATGGAAGTTTGGTCAGAAAACTTTCTGAATCCCTTCTGAACCTCTGATTTTATGATTCCAGGCTTGTTCCAACCTGTTTATCTCTGAAGTCCCACAGGTACTTATAGACAATTATTTACAATTTAGATCAGATTGTACACTATTTTGTAATCTTTACTGATAGTTTTTTGCTAACTACTCCCCCAACTTCTGGAGTACTATTTGTCTAGGAAACCCTCACTGACCCTATGAGTAAATGCTCCCAAGGTTAGACCTATTATATTACTTCTCATATTTTACATTGAAATTGTCTGATCTTTCCAGCACATCAGTTACTTGCTAGAATAATGGCATTTTTCTTGAACATAAAACATTGTAAGCTCCTTGAAGTCGAGGGTTGTATCTTTTTCACTGTTGTATCAGCATGGAACATAAAGCCTTGAAGGTACTAACAATACTCTGGGCTAGTTACTGTCATCAGCTCTTTCCATATATTAGATGCTTTCTTGTTCTCAGCAACCTTATGAGATAGGTATCATCGTTAACCCAAATTTGCATATGAGACAACCGAAACACAGAAAGGTTAAGTTTTAATTGCATGTAAGGGGCAGTGCTGGTGTTTGAACCCAGGCAGTCTGAATTCTGAGCCAGTGCTTGTAACTGCTACATTTATTGTGGAAGAATGAACAAATTTACATATTTTATCCATGTATAGATTGCAAGCTCTCTGAGGGCAGGGCCAAGAACTATGCTGTTTTGTTTTTCCACACAAAGTCTAGCACAGAAGTGAGCACATGATATAATGGAACAGCAGAAGGACAAACACTTGACTTGGAGTCAAGAGACCTGATTTCTAGGCCATGGTGCTATCTTTGAGCTGCTGGGTTACCTTAGGATACCATTGTCACACTTGATATGCCTCTGGAGTGACCTTGGGTTTTAAGTTTTTGAGGGGTATATTAGTCTCTGAGGGATGTCATTACAAATGACCACAATTACATGATTTAAAACCACAGAAATGTATTCTTTCACAATTCTGGAGGCCAGAAGTCTGAAATTCATAGGGTAGTAGCATGCTCCCTCTCAAGGCTCTAGGAGAGAAGACTTTCTTCCCTCTTCTAGCTTCTGGTGGCTCCAGGTGTTCCTTAGCTTATGGCCACACGATTCCAATCTCTGCCTCTGTCTTTACAATATCTTCTCTGAGTCTCAGATCTCTTCTCCTTTTTCAGATAAGGACATCAGCTGTTGGATTTAGGGCTCATCCCGACTCCAAGATGATGTCATATTGAGATTCTTAAGTTAGTTATACCTTCAAAGACTGTTCCTTTTTTTTTTTTTTTTTTTTCAAAGACTGTTCCTAAAGAAAGTCACATTCACAGGTTTAGGAGTTGGACATATCTCAGACCTATTTTCCTTCATAGAACTTAGTAAACCATGCTCCATAGACCTCATTGGACAGTTGCCTGTTTTTGTTCATAAAGTTTAGTTGGAATACAGCTATGTTCATTCATTTATGTATTATCTATGGCTACTTCTGTACTTTAGTGGCAGAGTTCAGTAGTTGCAACAGTGACCAGATGGTTCCAAAATTCAAAAATATTTACTCTCTGTCCCTGTATAGAAAAAGTTTGCCAACCCTGCTCTATGCTAGAAATAACAATATGTGTAGCTAAAAAAGTTCTAGAAGTGGAATAAATTACCTTCTTTAGAAATAATCTGCAGATTATGAGGAAAGATATGTTTTATTAGATAGAGGTCGGCAAAGACCTTCAGCTGAGCAGGAAAGCCTAATAGGACTTCAACCGGTCATGCTTACAACCAAGATTCATTTGTGATAGTTAATACAACATATTCCGGATAGTTGAAGATGAATGTAGGGTCCCACTTGTGATTCACTGAAAAAAAAAATTGTGTATGCATGCATTAAAAACAAACAAACCCAATCCCTGAAAACATATAGTCGCACATATATGGCATTCAATTATGAATCCTTTTTTAGGGTAGGCTGGTGAAACTAATTTTACAAAACTCTATGGTTTCATTGCTAATGCTCATACATTTTTAAAATAAAGCCTTATACTCAGTAATCATGTAAACTTTATTTTATTTTATTTTTTAAAGATTTTATTTATTTATTCATGAGAGACAGAGAGAGAGAGAGAGGCAGAGACACAGGCAGAGGGAGAAGCAGGCTCCATGCAGGGAGCCCGACGTGGGACTCGATCCAAGGTCTCCAGGATCAGGCCCTGGGCTGAAGGCGGCGCTAAACTGCTGAGCCACCCGTGCTGCCCCTCTGCAAACTTTTATAATTGACTTTGTCTTTACAAATACCTGTTGAATAAAACTCTCAGTGAAATTGAGAATGAAAGTGGAATCTGCCTAGAATATTGACCTATTTTCACCTCCTCTCCCTTTTTTTTGTCAATCTCAGCATCATTTCCATTTTTTTTGTAGCGTCATTTCCTTTTGAAAATTAACTTGCTATTCTTACATGTCAAGAAATCAATTTCCCAAATGTTTCATGTTTATTTGTTCTAAAACTACACATTCTCAAGAAAACGAAGCTTTTAAAAGACTACATGGGTGAAAATGAATTTTTAAATAGTGAGAAAATTGATACAGCATTTGACTTTGGGGTCTTATATGGAAGAGGATGCTCACCGGGCTTCTAGACCAAATGAAAAGATCAATTAATTATAGTTTGGAAGAAGACACAAGCAATTCCCAGCATATATAATGACCATATTTTCTACACCCCTCAGTTGGAATCTATGTGTGCCCTGAAGATGTTTTGGCACATAGTCTGATATTGGGTCAGAATATTTAAAATTAGGAATGCAATGGGAAATGACCTACATATTTTTCTCAAACCACATTTTTCTTAAATTGACCCAATGACCAGAATATTCCAGGGATACATTTGTTCTTCTATAATAAATTAGCTCGGATGCTCCTTACCATTAATATATTGGATTAACAGAGTGATTTTTATTTCTCTTAAATAAGCATCATTCTGTTGCCTAACGTGATTAATGTAAAATGCAAAAAATATTGAGTGGTATTATTAATGTAATTATAGTAATGCACCTAGATCCTTTTCTTTGGGATAGTTACTGTTCGAAAAGTGCAACTATATTGCAGAAGTTCACCATGTTGGTATGATAGTGCCTGTGGGCAGACGCCCAGCTAGTCTTCCACAGGAGAGATAATTAAGAGACAATGGTACAGAAATGCATGTTGTAGCACACGCGGGTGCTCCTGTGTGTTGACCTTGCAGCTCCAAGCAACTTAGAGAAAGGCTTGGTTTTCAAAATTACAATTCCTCTCAGGTTCTAGAGGCAGGCAGAGAGAAGAGTCTTCAGATTTTGATGCCATTGTGGGGTGGTAAAATATCCAGTTTTGGGAAAGCTGCCCTTACCTTGGAGACCTGAGAAGATACTAGAATATCAGGGGCTTCAAAAATGCAGGACATACAGAAGAATCTAAAAAACTGCCAGAAGGAAGCAATTTTCTATTTTGTGCAAACCTTTACAGTAGTAAAAGGATGGTAAAGAGCAAGTGAGAGAAATGAGACAGGAAGTCCACTGACTGGGGGCAGTGGAGCTCACATAGTTAATAATAGGCTTTGGCTGACTCTTTCCTTGTAGCCCTCCTGGTGGGATGCTTCTCTGTCATATACAGCCTTTTAATCAAAAGATTAAGAAGAAGAGGAGTGTGGCTTTGGCAGCATCAGATATATCCTGCTGTCAAAAGTGGACAAGAGGAGACCTATTCGAGAAACTTACAGCAATATGGCAGTTGCAGGAATCCACTTGATCATAAACACTAGATAAAGTAGGAAGTACTTAAAGAAAGAGACCCAAAACTCAACAAAACAATGCTCTGTAAAGAATTACCCAGATAACCAACACTTTTTTGCCCAAGAATGTCATCATCCCCCTTCAGCACTGAGTTGAATGCAGTCTCTGTGCATGCGTGTCTGTGTCTCAGCAATAACCAAACCAGTCTTTTCTCGTGTGCACATTATTGTGGGATCAGTTAAATGGAAATAAATAACTTCTCATGTGTAGAGCCTCCTATGTGTGCTTCCTTTTCAAAATATTGATTTCCTTTTATTCCATTCAAAAGGGAGACCCGTGTGGAGTAGAAAGAGGAGGGCACCGTCTCTTTATGAATACTAATAAGTAAATCAAGGGAGACAGTGGCATTTTAAGTTTCATCTTTCTATTTCCTAGAGGCTCAGACTCTGCAAGTTGTCACCTTGGTGTATTCAGTGCCTTTTGAAGCACTAGACTCCTCCAGAGAGAATGTCAGCCCCAGCCCTGGGCAGTTTTGACAAACAGAGTATATATTGATACATGATAAAGTATGCTAGAAATCACCCCAGCGCTAAAGGCTACTATAGTTTTAATATCATCATTTGAATTAACAAGCATTCTGTGGAGAAATAATGAGCTTTCATTATTCAGAACATCATCCTTACCCGGGGAACTCAGAAACCATTAGCTCTTGAGAACTTAATGAAAAGATGATAAAGAATGTTTTAGATAAAAGTTTGAACGGGCACACTTGATAACTGAGGTAAAATATTAATGTTTGCTTGGATGATATATTAGGGTTGCGGAGCCAGGCTCATTGAAGCAATGGATGCCAAGTGTGAGGGGGGCTCGCGCTTGTGCAGGGGCTGGACTGGCCCAAACGGATGGTGCTGGCTCCCTCTCGGGTGAGCTGTGCTCCCAAGAAGACTGCAGGGCTCACAACAAGGTGAGGTTCCTTCAGACTTACAGACAAGAGGGATTGGAAGTAGACAGGCGAAAGAGGAAACAGAAAGACAAAGTATGATCAACAGGTGTTGACATACATGGTCAAAATTGGCATTGCAAATCATTTCTTTTTACAGTCTCTAATGTATAAAATAAAAATAAAATACTTGAGGGGCTCAGTCAGTTAAACGTCTGCCTTTGGCTCAGGTCGTGATCCCAGAGTCCTAGGATCCAGCTCCACATCAGCCTCTCTGTTCAGCAGCGAGTCTGCTTCTCCCTCACCCTCTCCCTCTGTGATCTCTCTGGCTCTCACTCTCTCTCAAATAAATAAGTAAAATCTTAAAAAGATAAAATGAAATACTTGAATCATAAGGTAAATATTTTGTTTTTCTCATCTTAGTCTGATCAAAAGCCTGGGACGTTTTTAGTTACTATTTCAGTTTTGAATCTTATAATATGAACTTGTATTGAGAACAGAAAGAAAAAGGAAGTTAAAAACCTTGCAAAAAAGGAGATTACATCTTTAGCACCTGGATGCCCTTGTAAGCCACCTGAGAACTGATAGTTGGAGCTTGACCAACGCAGATATAAAATAAAAATCATGCTTTTGGTAAAACACTTGGAAAAATTTAAAAAGTACAAGATAGCAAAATATTGTACACTGTCCCACTATACAAAGATAACCCCTGGGGTGCCTGGTGGCTCAGCTGATTGTGTGTCTGACTCTTGATTTTGGTTCAGGTCATGATCTCAGAGTCCTAGGATCAAGCCCTGTTTTGAGCTCTAAGCTCAGCAGGAAGTCTGCTTGAGGGTTCTCTTCCTCTGCCAGCCCTCTGCTCATGCTCTCTCTCTCTCTCTCTATTTCTCTTAGACAAATAAATAAATATTTTTTAAAAAAGATACCCTTGGCAACACTTTGTTATTTTTTTTAAAAATTCATTTATTTATTTGAGAGAGAGAGAGAGAGAGAGAGAGAGAGTGCACCAACAGGGGGAGGAGCAGAGGGAGAGGGAGAGAATCCTCAGGCAGACTCCCATTGAGCAGGGACCCAGATGTGAGGATCCAACCCTGAGATCATGACCTGAGCCAAAAATCAAGAGTCAGTCGCTTAACTGATGCACCTATGCATCCCAGTTCTTTGTTGTATTTGTTTCCAATAAATAGATTTTTTACATGGTAATGATCATAGGGCATACACAGAATTACATATATTATAATTTTAAGAGTATTTGCCTGGTTATAAAACTAATACATGATGATTAACAAAAACTGGAAGATACTGGAGATTATTAAAACCTTGATGTCTTTGAGAATAACCCTGGAGAGCTTATTACAAGCACAGTGTCCTGGGTCCCACCTCAGAACCACTGAATAAATATCCCATGGAGAGCCAGTCTCTGGGGCAGGACTGACCAGGTTAGAACTTTGATCCCATCACTTAACATTATGTAGCCTTGAGCATATTATTTCAGTTCTCTCATTTGTAAATTAAGGATAAAAAAAGTACATACCTTAGGGCTGATATACAAATTAAATGGCATCATGCCCATAAATCACGTAGAATATTGGTTAGCACATACACAAAATCAAATGTTAGCAATTAATATTATTAGTATTACTAATATTATTGTAACCCTTCTCTGCAATTACAAGTTCCCCAGATGATTTTAATAGACCATTAGAATCATGGTGTGTCCTTAGTCTTTTTCCTTATGCATTTAAGATTAAGATTATATTATTGTGAATATGACAGATTAATGCTCAGTATCCTTTCCAACCTTTTTCTAGTGTGCATGCTTGCACATTACTCAGAATCCTTTGTATCTAAGGTTCTGAGTATAATTTGAGTTTCAGAAGTAGGTGAAATAGATGTACATCTAAAGTCTGGAAGGTGGAATGAGACAAGGGCTGTGTTTCTGTTGCTTGGTTGGATTTGTGGGAAGTTGGTTTTTCTGATATAGCATCAGTAGGAGTCTTAATATTTGTCGGACTAGAGAGTTGAGCATGGGTGGAGAGGGAACCCATTTTGCTGGTAGAGATCATAGCAGACTTCTTGGTTGGGGTGGTGGTGGTGAAGTTCAGGAGGCGGCAGCGTCCTTGTGTGGCAAGAGGCTTTCTCATCAAAGAAAAGGCTTCTTTGGAGATGAGTTTTGTAACTTTGAGAGTCATTCCTGAAACCTAACCTGGAGGCTCTTTCCTCATCCTTTTCAACAATCTAGTAACCCATTTAAATCTTATAATAAACCTGCTTGTGCAAAACTAGCTAGAGTGGATTTTATTCATTGCAATTGAAACCTGAAAATACCATTGAATATACTGTTTTAAAATCATAATTAAGTAGAAATATTCTCAAGTCTTATAAGAAAGTTGTAACAGAGAGACATTTGTGTCAGATGAAAGATATCATAGGCCAGTTTATTGGTCTTTACTAATGATATAAAAAGCCACACTTAGGCTCCTCAATATACATTTGAAAGATGCAGAAAAGGATATTAATATCCAAGAAACTTGGCAATGAAAAATGGCCTTTATGCTGGCCTTGGCAGTTCTGCTTTCGTGCAGGGCAGAAAGAGCACTTTTTGTATCAGCCATGTGAAAAGTTTGGTCATTGTTAGTAAATGCTGGCACAGAACAGCATTATTTCTTGTTTTAAGTAGTCATCAAAGAAGCCAAGAATTTAGAACAGTGGGTGATGCTGGGAATTTAACAGCATCAGAAGCAGCAAAGAAATAGTTGGGTAAAGCATTGAAGGGGAAAACTCTGTTCCTTGGCTGCAGAACAATTTGAAAACAACATTCTTGTGTAACGATTTTTCCTGCATTTAAAAAATGTATATTGAAAAAGCTAAGTTATGGTTTTGTTTAATTAATAAAGACCAATAAAGAACCCCTATGATAGAGGTTCTTTCTGTTGCCTTCTGCCCATCAAATAAAACTTGACTGGGTATAAATTCAAGGGTCATAGGGCTTTTCCCCCTTCTGTCTCAAGATACTGTAAACAATGTTCCACTGTATTCTAGCATTTAGGTCTGAAGGGAAAAAATTTCTGAAGACAGTCTGATTTTTATTCCCCTGCAGATGCTATTTCTGCTTTTACACTTTGTACATCCATTCAGAGAATGTAACTAAAAAATAAAACAACACAAAAAATGGTGCAGACATTTGGGAAGACCTGCAGTGGTACACTGCATACTGGGAGGTGTAGTCCTTACCAGGTAGAGTGGATTCTGGGAGATGGAGTTTTTCATGTGCTTCCCTGGCTCCAGAAGGACTAAGTTTTGGGACGGAGGTGGACTGGAGGTAGAATAAGATCCTATCTCTAACAAGATTTCTCTTTTTATGAAAATGAGTAAACAGAAAATTACCAGCAGGAAACTCATGGAAAAATATTGCAGAATGAGGGGAAAAGATCACCCCCTTGAAGTCTCAGAGAAATAGAAGATATTACCTATTTCAGGTAACAAAAGTACATTTTAGGAAATGGCTTGCATTCTCAATACAGAGCACTGTGGCTGGACCTTGTTTCTCAGTTAAGAACACGCAATGGGAGGAGAACCATCTTCCTACTACGTTTGGGGGTTGAAGATGAGGCAGTATTGCTCTGACTCCTGATTTTGATTATTTATTCTCAGGATCTTCCATTATCCTTATAATACATGTTATTTCTTTCTGGATTCTAAAAATCAATTGTCTGTTGATCTTAGATGTCAACATTGTGATGGGCTAAAAAATGTTCCCACACAATTCATGTGTTTAAATCCTAACTCCTGATAGCTCATAATGTGGCCATATTTGGAGATAGGCCCTTTAGAGAGGTAATTAAGGTTAAATGAGGTCTTTAGGGTGGGTCTCTAACCCAATGTGGTGTGTCCTTATTGGAGGAGGACATTTGGACACACATAGAGCCACCAGGGATGTGAGCCTACATAGGAGAAACCATGTGAGAATGTGAGGACACGGTGGCCATCTATGAGGAGAGAGGCCTCAAAATTAATCAAACTTCTCAACACTTTGATCTTGGACTTTCAGTCTCCAGAATTGAATAAAAATATACTTCTGTTGTGTAAGCCATTCAATCTATGATATTTTGTTATAGCAGCTCTAGTAGGCTACAAATGTTACTTTGAATATTGTCTTTTTATTTGCCTTCCTTTATATATTTTAGAGGGAAGCCAGAAAGGCCATGTTAAGGGTTGAGAGATGGCATTTTTATTTTTAAATCATGAATTGTTTTAACTAAACAAAAATCACGATGAAAGTACTCATCACCAAGCTTAAAAAAGTAAACCATTAAAGGCCCAATGAAAGCCCCCATCCCCTTGCTCTGTTCTCTTCTCTCTTCAACTGATATCATTTTGTTCCTGAATTTGGTATCATCTCCATACATTTAGTTGTATTTTTTAATATACGTTTGTATTAATAAGCAATTCATAGTGCTTTTTTTAAAAAGATTTTTTAAATCTTTATTTTATTTTTAATTTAAAAATGATTTTATTTATTTATTTGAGAAAGAGATCATAAGCAAGGGGGAGGGGCAGAGGGACAATCAGACTCCCTGTTGAGTGTAGAGCCTGATGTGCAGCTTGATCCCAGCACCCTAAGATCATGACCTGAGCTGAAGACAGAGGTTTAACTGACCAAGCCACCCAGGCGTCCCCATAGTGCTCTTTTGCATGAATTTTCAAACTTCATATAAATATTATTGAATTGTACTTGTCCTTCTAACTTCTCTTTTTCTCTCAACTTCATGTTCGTGGGATTTACTCATGGCGATATGTCTGTCTGTCTGTCTCTCTATATGTACATATATATTGTGTTGTATCTGCTATTTGAAAATTTTCATGACTATATCACAATTTGTCCTACATTAAAACCTTGATGGAGCTTTAGCATATATTAATTTTTTGTTATTTAGCAATATTGCTATGGAAATTCTTGGAGATGTCTCCTGAGGCACATGGACAAGAGTTTCTTTCTAAAGGTTTGGAGTTGCCAAGTCATGGGTTGTGAGTAGTTTTAAATTTGCTACATATAGCCCAGAATTTTCCCAAATTGCATGTATCCATTTATATTTCCATCAGCTGTGTATGAGAGCCCCTGTCACTTCACATACTTGCTGACACAATGTGCTGTCACAATTGGAAAATTGTCATCTGTCTAGTGAGTATTAAATCTCATCGTTTGATTGATTGATTATTAAAGATTTTATTTATTCACTTGAGAAGGAGGGCACAAGCTGGGAGAGAGGCAGAGGCAGAGGGAGAAGCAGACTCCCCACTGATCTGGGAGTCTGATTTGGGGCTTGATTCCAGGACCCTGAGATCATGACCTGAGCCAAAGGCAGATGTTAAACTGACTGAGCCATGCAGGTGCCCCTGAAATCTCACGGTTTTAATTTTCATATCTGTAATTATTCTTGAAATTGAAGCTTTTATTTTTGTTAAAAATTGTTTTTAAGGAATTATATTTACTTGAGAGAGAGAGAGAGAGAGAAAGAAAGAGCACAAGTAGGGGGAGCAGCTGGCAGAAGGAAAGGAAGAAGCAGACTCCCCACTGAGCCCAGAGCCCAATGTGATGCTTGATCCCAGGACCGAGATGGTAACCTGAGCTGAAGGCAAATGCTTAACTGACTGAGCCACCCAGGCACCTGGAAATTGAAGCTTTTTAAAACGTTTTTGACTGTTTGAATTTTCTTTTCCAAGAATTCTGTTTACATTATTTTTTTCATCTTTGTACCATGACAAGTATTGCATTAAAAGGAAATCAAAGTGGTATAAGTTGTTTACACTTTGTCCATTTACCTACTTATCTGTTTGTCCTTTTTTAATTACTTGTAGAATGTCTTAGCCCATTTGGGAAGCTGTAACAGAGTACCATAGACTAGGTGGCTTGTAAACCAGAGACATTTATTTCTCGTAGTTCAAGAGGTTAGGAAGTCCAGGCTGGAGGCCCATTTGATATCTGGCCAGAGCTCTCTTCCCAGTTTATGGACAGTCATCTTCTTAATATCCCTTACCACAGCAGAAGGGCTAGGGGAGCTCTGTAGGGTCTCTTTTATGAAGATACCAATCCCATTCATAAAGATACCATCTTCGTGAATCTACTTACCTCCCAAAGGCTGCACTTCCTAATATCATCGCTTGGGGATTAGGATCATAACATATGAAGTTTGGGAGGGTATAAGCATTCAGTCTATAGCATGGGCATCCTTTATACATTCTGGGTATGAAACCATTGGGTTATACATCCCCTCATGCTGGTTTGTGGTTTCACTTCTTACTTGAATTTTGATACAGAGAACTTTTGTTTTCCTAATGGTATTTAGCAGGCTGTCCAGCAGGGTGCTTTGAACCCTGAGCAAAGCCATTTTCTTCACCTGGACAGCTTTTTTCCCTAATACATTGGCAGGTACTTGTAAAACAAGACTAGTTTTTGTCTTGGTTGTCTTCATATTTAGATAATCATAAACTCTGGCTAACAACTATGGAAAGCAGAATTTAGTTTGCACTACTTACATTTATCTGTTCAATATAAAGTGTAAGAGTTTTTTTTTTAAGATTTATTTATTTATCTATTTATTTATTTATTTATTTATTTATTTATTTATTTATTTATTTATGAGAGACACAGAGAGAGAGGTAGAGACACAGGCAGAAGGAGAAGGAGGCTCCTCACTGAAGCCTGATGAGGGACTCTGTCCTGGATCCCAGGGTCATGACCTGAGCTGAAGGCAGCCAGCCAACTGCCGAACCACTCTGGAGTCCCAAGAATTTTTATTAATAGTCTTACTACCTCAAAGGACAATTGCATTTCTTTTGGGAATTGCATGCTTTACATTTTCTAGCAGGAACTGAATTCACTTGATTTTTCTACATGATGTCAATATTTGCTTACTCATTTGTTTAGCTTATACGTCAGTAATGCTGAGGATTTATTTGAATCTACAATACACTACACTTCACCGTGATGTTTTAATACATTTAATATATTTTTAATTAAGTTCCCAAATCTGCAATTGTCACATGGACTTTGCCTTGGCTCCGAAGAAACTTTATTCTTATCTTAAAGAACAAGGAATTAGAGGATTAACAAATTTTTATTATTAAAGAAGTTAAAATCATTAAATAATCCACACTGTAACATTTCAATTCACTGACAGATTTCACAAAGTTAATTCTATTTTTTCAAAAGATGTATTTATTTATTAGGGAGACAGAGCATGAACACGAGGAGGGGCAGAGGGAGAGGGAAGATCTCAAGCACATTCCCTACTGAGCATGGAGCCCGATGTGGGGCTTGATCCCAGGACCCTGAGATCACAACCTGAACCAAAATCAAGAGTCAGACACTTAACCACCTGAGCCACCCAGTGTCCCAAAACACTGTATTCTTAAATGAACATTATAATATTTTAAAATAAGGAAGAATTTTTGGTATTAAAATATTAGTGAACCTTTAAAAATGAAATCAATTTTCGGGGTGCCTCGATGGCTCAGTTGGCTGAGTCCAACTCTTGATTTCTGTTTAGGTCATGATCTCAGGATTGTGAGCATTGGGTCCGGCTCTGCCCTGGATGTAAAGCTTGCTTAAGGTTCTCCCTCTCCCTCTGCTTCTCCCCCCACTTGTGCGTGCGCACATGCACACATGCGCACACACATACACACACACACGCACTCTCTCACAAAATTAAAAAAAAAAAAGAAATGCAGAGTTTCAAAGGTATTTATATTTGAATACCCTCCATTAGGATTTTTCTTGGCACCAGGGCACTCAGAGAGGCTGCTTTTGCACTTAGATTTGATCTCTCTACGTACATATAGCTTTGTGGGAAAGTCTTCAGTTCAAAATTAATTTCTTGGGTATCCTTAAAGTATATGAGTTAATATGTTGTAAAGAAAGTAGAAATTGTTTAAAGAATTTATGTATTCTTTGGGCTTGGGCAAATTTTATTTACTGAGGGACAGTTTGGAGGAGAGGTTTATTTTTCGACAAACATTTCTCTGCTAGGGACACACACTTTGGTAGGTATGAAGGTATTGACGGGGAGGAGTGAGGACAGAGATTCAGATCTTGAGAGGGCAAAAGATGAAGCAAGTCAGGAGAGAAAGAAAGAGAGAGAGAGAGTAAGCAGATTGGCCTGAAGTTGAACATCAGCAGGTCTGAAGCGTTGAGGGAAATGGCAGTTGCCACTCCTAGAAATTCCATCTGGGTGGTTTCCTAAGTGTCTGCAATAAACCTCTTGCACAATAAATGAAGAAAATATATAAAAGTTTAAATTTTATTGGGTGTAAAGCTCTTAAAGAACTCCTGCTCCCCACGAGTCTAGGGATGACTGGGTTTGAATGAAGGGACCCCTGCCAAAGGACTGTTCTCCTGCTGGCTTCCTGCCTGCACTGCAGCCCTAGGTCGTCCTCTGGATGACATTCCCTTGCTATGATGGACCACAAACAGCTGAAGCAGAAATGTACCTGCCTAGACCTGAAAGAAAAGCTTGTTCGAGGACCCAAATATAAATTCCCACCGAGCGAGAATTGCTCTCCACTGGAAATGGGAATGCTAGAACACAGACAGACAAATGGGAATAGACCTTCACATAAACACTCTTGTCAGTGCTGTTTGCTAACAGATGCATTGAGGTAAACGCTGTTACCTCAAGAAGTGTTATCTTCTGGGGATCCTTATCATAATTTTATTTTAAATCCGAACAGCTGTTGTTTAACTACCACAGACCACAATTTATCTACAGCTTGGGGCCATAAAGTTAGCTTTAATGCACTCGGTTTCTTGTCTCCCCCCTGTATTTGATTTAATTTCCATGCATCTGACACTCGCATGCTATATACTATTTGCATATTTCAATATGTACTTTTGCAGATCCCGTAAGTACTCAGGTGCTAAAAGTGGAAGAATGAATAAAAATGGAAGTTCCCAGTGACAAATGATAAGACAAAGGAAGAACAACTCTCAGGTTTCACTTACATGTAAAATATTCTGAACGATAATAGCTCCTTCAGGACAACAAAGCAGGTTTTTCTAGGGTGGTTGGTTTATGGTGACTGTAGAAAAAAAAAACGGATGTTTTTTTTGGCAGTGAAACACAGCACACTTATCTGAATGGAGCCCTAGGGCTTACCATACATACAGTAATGGGGAGAGAACTTCAGCTTTATTTAAGAAATCAACAAATGTGGCCACTTCCATAACTTGAATGTTTTCTAAAATTGATGTTCATGGTTTTTCATTCAAGGAATCTTTGAAAATGAGGTTGCACTTCCAAACAAAAGAAAACTCTGGAAGAAAAAGTCACTCCTGGGGAGATTTTTTAAAAGGTCCCTCATGAGTTGTGATACCATATTTAACAAAGGCACTGAGATGGTGTGAGTTAACCTATGGCTCTAGCAGCATTGGACGGAAAATCAATTTTGATCAGGGTTCGATGAGCCAAGACTGTTCTTTGGTCTTAACTACTGTGTCTGAAAACTTCGAGGCAGAAGTCAGAAGACTCACAGAGCTTTTTGTCTTCTCAACTCCTTTAGCTTGGTTGGCATAGACACCTGCAGGTCTGGAGAACCCCAAGCTTCCATCTTGCCTCTCACTCTCAGAGGTAGCGGCAACACGTTGGCAGGCGGGCTTGGCTTTCAGAGTTCTTAAGGGTGACCTTCAGGACCTGACCCCTTGGCTTGTTGTAAGCGAGTTTCAAAAAGAAGTGAGATGTGATCCTTACTGCAGCAGAATGGAGCGGGCTCTGGGGCTCCATGATTCACTTAGTGATTTGATTATTAGCTTTCTGACACCAAATCAGGGCAAAATGAGGATTTCACATGTGCCCTAACACAATCAGTAGAATCCACAAGTGCAAGAGAAGTACCCTCGCTGGTAAGATTAACAGCAAGAATGAGATAGTTACACACCCGTCTTAAAGGTGTAATTAAAAAGTAGAGTCATAGAATGTGTTTTTATTTCCAAGCCATTAATGCTCATGGAAATGGAAATAGTTCAAATACAAAATAACAGTGGGAAGGGTGGGGAGGATTTGCAGGGCCTGGTTTGAAAATTTGATTTTGTGTAATGCAGATGATGTCACTAACAGAGTTGGAATACCAGTACACTCTCTCTTCACACTTTTCATGCCTCATGCTTCCAGTAGACCCTAGATTTGGAAATAACTGAAGATGAGCACAGACCTTTTTTTTTTAAAGATTTATTTATTTATTTATTTATTTATTAATTGAAGGACAGAAAGTGCAAGGGGATGGGCAGAAGGAGAGGGAGAGAAGGAGATTCCACTGAGCAGGGAGCCTGACACCAGGCTCAATCCCAGGACCCCCAGGTCACAACCTGAGCTGAAATCAAGAGTCAGGTGCTTAACTGACTGAGCCACCCAGGAGCCTCACAGGACTGTACATTTTTAAGGAGAGTTGTGCATGACACTCCAAATTTCTTGAGAAACTTTGATCCTGGGAAAAGTTGAAGCTGATTTGCAAGCCAAGGGAAGTGAGATAAACTACAGTAATCAGCACCTGGTATTTACCAGGCAACTTTCTTTTTTTTTTTTTTTTTTTACCAGGCAACTTTCATTTGATGTTTCAGTGTTTGATAAACGCTGATTAAGGAAGCCCTCACAATGCCCCCGTGGAACAGACAAGGAGGTCATTTTAGCATTTCTGGGATGGAAAGCATGAGCTTTTCCCTCTCTCCTCTCTCTCTGCTCAGAACACAGACATGCAGCAGACCAGGGAGAGAAAGAGATGGAGGAAAGGCCACTTCTCATGAATCTTAGAAGAAAGGCTGGCCGCTTCCCTGGGAGTGATGTGATCTGACTGTAGCGACATCTCTCCTCTCACCCCCAAGGCCAAGAAGGTTCCTGATGAGCAAGGGGAAGGAGATTGGTCCTATTTTATTTTATTCTGAACATATGGAAACTAGCACAGCAACTAGTAGCCTGATACCCAGAATGAAGCTGAGCCTCAGTGGAGAAGAAAGCGGAGGAAGGAAGGAAACCCTGGCTGAGTTGCCCACATGAGATAGCTTCCCCTGTGCTGTCCACACTCTCTTTCAATCTCCATGTTGACTATGGCCCAGTTGAACAGTGTTTATCTCAAGCTATTCCCTGCTGGAGCGTAGATCCTAGGACCACGGTGGGAAGTTGCTCATCTGATCCATGCTGAACTGAAATGAATCATCTTTCTAAATCTATTGTGATCCGCTGCTCATTGTATTTAAATGAAAGCTTAAAAAAGACTACTTAGAAATAGACAACATCTTGTCTTTCTAATTCTTCTGGAAGGTTGTGGAAGTCAACAAGCATTTAATCATAGGATGCAAATATTTGTGTGGGATAGAGAAATCTGTTTTCACCCTTAATGTGACTGGTTCTGTATTTGGGTTCAATGAAGCTATGGTTCGAGCTACTCTGATAAATCCTTAATTCAGTATTCAAATATCATCATTTTTTTTTCTCAGTATACAAGGAATCATAAGAATATAAAGAAAGTAGAGGAGAGAGAAAGAGAAGAGAGAATGGGAATGAGAATATTTGATGTGCAGAAGATGAACTGTCCTGGACATTAAGGCACTAATTTTAGCAGACTGCTAAGGATTAAGCTATGAACAATTCAGCTTTGGGGGCTTTATGATAGCTGAGATGGATAGACATGCTAGGTGGAGGATTTTGTTTGGGTAAGTGTATTTTGGATATATTTTGTTCTCCCATAAACCATATCGAATCATTTATTTAATATCCTATATTGTAGCGATAGTGTATATCTCATAAGAGGTGTGGATTTGACCTGTGGACAGGATGTCTAATTTTGGCTGTTCGTATGTGTTCAAATACAGATTCCTTTTCCTACTCACCTGGTATAGATGGAATGGAGCACACAAAGGTAAGTGGGTCACAGGCACAGTCAACAACTGTAAAGAGCCTGTAAACAAACTCAGTTAACTGTCAAGGTTAGCCTGCCAGGATTTCATAGTTTTTGGCAGAAAACATGAGATTCTTGGGTCAGAAACAAATGATTTTGTTAGTCATAGCAAGAGCCATAGCCAGGGTTTGCATTTATTCCTTGAACCCTAATTCTCACAGGGCCCCATGAACAGCGTTAGGTGACCCCATATATCCAGTAGGTTCCAGTATAGAACCCTGAGCCTAGGGAACTAGAATCTTTTTTAATGAGCAGTAAGCATTCCTGCCCTTTGTCCTAGAAGATGTTATCCTTCTTCCACTGAACTGTAAGCAAACCTGCCCCTTGTTTCAAAGGACGCACCATCCCTATCTTCCAAAGCTGTTCACCACACAAACATCCTGCAACAGAAACAGCTACGTGCAGAAATCAGAGAGACCCATTAGAAAAAAAAAAAAATTTTTTTAAACAATATCCACTCCTTGTTTCTACATCATCCTGGCTTCTGGTAAATTTATCCACTCCATCTGCCACTCTGATTAATCTGACCAACAAAGGATGGAATCAAATTCACTTAATTTGTCTTATATAGTATTTAATGAAAAATGTTTTTGGGATGCCTGGGTTGCTCAGTGGTTGAGCAGTGACCTTTGGCTCAGGTCATGATCCCGGGGTCCTGGGGTCGAGTTCCACATCAGGTTCCCTGTAGGGAGCCTGCTTCTCCCTCTGCCTATGTCTCTGCCTCTCTCTCTCTGTGTCTCTCATGAATAAATAAAAATCTTAAAAAAAAAAAGAAAGTAACTGTTTTCAACAGGACTCCACTCTGTCAATAGGACTTCATGGCAGCAGGATGAGGCCAACCTGCAATATTGATCAATCATGACTTCAAGGGTCCCAGATTCAACAAGCTGAACAAACCCCATGAAATCATCAAGATCAACCTTGGAAACCCAGATAGCTTTCCCCTTTACTTACCACATTGGCTTTTCTCCTCAGCCCAAGGCATTAATCCAGGTAGAGCAGATGTGCAGTGATTGCACAGACCTCACCTTGCCTGCAAGGTGGAAGCCTATGGCAACTCTGTCATCCATGACAACATCAGCCAGTGAGTTGTGTTGACCTGAATGACTTCTAGGGTCAGTGTGGTAATGGTGAACACTTCAGGTGAAGTCAGGGTCAAAATTTGTGTTACCTTTTTTAATTGGATGACTCTCATCATAGAGGAAACTGCCTGAAGGCTGAGCATAAATAACAGGTCAGTTTCCCTTCAGGAGGGCTCTCCTCAATAATCTTTTGGTAGACTCGTTGGAAGAGATGTCCACATTCATCTGAAATGAAAGCTCCATAATTTACTGGTGGCATTTTCTTAAGCATCTGAGGGTCTCTTATGACCTCCCCTTAAACTCCCACAGCTATGATGCATGCCACCATGTTCTCAGTACGGAGGCAAGTTAATGATGGCTTCCATATATGATATCCCTGGAAATAAAGTATTTTTTACAGTTTTGGGGACTCTCAGTTGGTTTTCTATCAATTTGGAGGTATGGGTGGACAGTCTGTTGGCTGACTGGTTGGCCTTAGGTTCCCCCTTTGGTTCAAATAATTGAGTTTAGTATTGTTTTCAGAGAAACTGTCTGATGGCTGTGAATCCAACTTGTTCTGTGTGTCCCTGTCACCAGCCATATGTCATTTGTCTATCTCTTAGAATGATGGGTCAATGGCTGTGGGAATGGGGGTTGGAAATACATCAGGAAATGGTGCCAGGTGTTTTGTGTGGGAAGTACAGAAAAGTACAGCTGTGCCTGGCTGTTTCTGATAGAATTCTAAGTAGAGTCAAGAGAAACGATGATCAAATTGTGGAGATGGAGGTCACAGCAGTCACTTCCATTTAGGGAGCTTGCAACAGCTGGGGAGACCTACACCAGGTGGTCTTTAGAAACAAAGGTTCCAGGGCATTTCTGAAGGACACTGATCATTAACATCCCTCTTCCCCTGTACCTCCCAGGATATATAAGTTGTTCCCCATCAGGTTTTCAGGTGGCTGGTCAATTTACACCTCCACAAAATTGGTGCATTCCATCTCATGAAATATAACTTTACCTTTATTTCATGTATTCCCCTACAGTTTCTCTGGAAAAGAAAGAGGGAAAACAGGCAAGGACATTTTTATAAAATGTAAGGGGAACTATCAGGGATTCCTCTTTGAGCTGTGTGGGATCCCTGCAGAGGGACTTGCAAGCAAGTAGTCATGATACTTTCATTTACAGTCTAAAGCTGTATAAATCCAATGAGAGAATCTGGATGGCTGGACCAGAATTAAGTCTGAATTCCTTATCCTTCATTTTGGCTGGGATGCTCTCTAGGATCAAACCAAGCAGGCTAGCTGAGGTTGCCATTAAGGGAAAGAACCCATACTTAGGCACCAAACTGTCTCACTAAGGTATGTGGATGTTGAGTCAGATAAATTATTTATTTAGAAATCTATAAAGTTGTGTTGAGATATAATTCACATATCACACGATTCACCCATTTAAGATGTACAATTCACTGGTTCTTAGTATATTCACAAATATGTACAACCATCACCATAATCAATTTTAGAACAATTTCATCACCTTAAAAAATAAATCCTATATTCTCTAGGTAGCACCAATTCTCAAGCCAGCCCCATCCATCTCAATTACCAGCTGTAAACAACTATTGGTATGCTTTCTGTCTTTATAGGTTTATATATTCTGAATATTTTAAGTATGTATAATCATATAAGATGTAGTCTTTTGCAAATAGCTTCTTTCATTTAGTATCATGTTTTTAAGGTTCAACCGTGTCATAGCATGTATTAGTATTTTATTCCTTTTTATGGCCAAACAATCCATTATATGGATATACCACATTTTGTTTAGCCCTTCATTAGTTGATGGATACTAGGGCTGTTTCCATCTTTGACTACTCTGAATAATGCTGCTATAAACACTCATGTAAAAGTTTTTGTGTGGACATAGGTTTTCATTTGGGGGTATATATATGAGAGTAATTGCTGATCATATGGAAGCTCTGTTTAATCTTTGTGAAACTGCTAGAATGTTTTCTAGAGTGGTGGCATCATTCTATATTCCCATTAGCAGTATATGAGGGTTATAATTTCTCCACATTCTCCCCAACACTTGTTACTGACTTTTTGATTCTAGCCACCCTTACGGGAATGAAGTGGCGTCCCATTGTAGTTTTGATTTGCATTCTTTTAACGCAATGACACATTACATGGAGCATCTTTTCATGTGCTATTGGCCATTTGTGTATCTTCCTTAAAGACATGTCTTTATTCTTTTGCATGTTGTTATCCAGTTGAATTGTCTATGTCTCCTTTTATTTCTTTTTTTAAAAAGGTTTTAATTAATTAATTAATTAATTAATTAATTAATTTTAGACAGAGAGAGAGTGGGAGGAAGGGGCAGATGTGGAGGGAAGGGAGAGAATCTCAAGCCAAATCCACGCTGAGAATGGAGACCAGTGTAGGACTCAATTTCACGACCCTGAGATCATGAACTGAGCTGAAACCAAGAGTCAGATGCTTAATCTACTGAGCCATCCTGGTGGCCTATATTTCTTATTTCTGTCAGTTTTGTGTTATTTTTTTTGGTGCTGTGTTGTTAGAAGCATGTATGTTTATAATTATTATATCTTCCTGATGGACTGGCCTTTTTTTTATTGTAAAATGTCCTTTATCTCTAATAGCTTTTTTTTTTGGTTTTTGTTTTAAAATCTATTTTGTCTTATAGTAGTATAGCCATATCATCTTTTTTGCGGTTGCTGTTTGCATGGGACTTTGTTTTCTATCCTTTCACTTTCAATCTCTCAGTGTCTTTGAAACTAAAGTATGTCTCTTGAAGACAGCATATATTTGGATCACATGTTTTAATTCAATCTGACAGTCTCTGTCTTTCGACTGGATTACTTAATCCATTCACATTTAATGTTATTTTCAATGACAGTTGAATTAATGTCTGCAATTTTACTTTTTATGGGGATCCCTGGGTGGCGCAGCGGTTTAGCCTCACCTTTGGCCTGGGGCGTGACCCTGGATACCCGGGATCGAATCCCACGTTGGTCTCCTGGTGCATGGAGCCCGCTTCCCCCTCTGCCTATGTCTCTGCCTCTCTCTCTCTCTCTCTGTGTGACTATCATAAATAATAAAAAAAAAAATTACTTTTTATGTCTTTCTTGTCTTTTTTGTTCCTCTTTTCTGTATTAATGCTTTTTTTTTTTGCATTAAGTGACTATTTCTAATATAGCATTTTAATTTCTTTAATTATTTTCTTCACTCTATATTTTTGAGCTATTTTCTTAGTGGGTGCTCTAGAGCTTACCATATATATCTCAGTTATCAGACTCAGCTTCAGATTTACACTAACATTTCAAGTGAGATATAGAAATATTATTCCTTTCCTCTTTTTGTCATATTATTGCTATACATAAAATCTATTTTCTTTTTTCTTCCTTTTTTTGTAGTATTATTTTTATACATATTAAATCTGTAAGTGTTACAGGCACAAAAAGTCACAGTGTTATAATTATTACTTTAAATAATTTTGTATTTCAAAGAAGCCAAGAGAAGAAAAGAGAGTGAGTTTATATTTATAGTTTTCATTATATTAATCTTTTATTTATTATTTCTGGTTCTCTTTATTTGTCCTTCTGGATTTGACTTACCACTTGGAATCATTTCCTTAGCCCAGTACAGGTTTGTTCCTATTCATCTCCTTTGTGTTATTGCAATTATATTACATGTCTATATGTTATAGTCCCAACAGTGTATTATATACATATTTTTTATACAATTGATTTTTAAATAAGAGAAGAAAGGAGGATATGTATTTATATAGCCTTATATTATTTCATAGTTACCTTAACCAATGCTTGTTGATTTTTTGGGTGTGATAGTCTAATTACTGTCTGAGGTCACTTTAGCCTGAATAACTTCCTTTAGTATTCCATGTAAGGCAGATCTGCTAGCAACAGACTCTGTTATTGTTCTTCTGGGAATGTCTTCATTTTGCTTTAACTTTTTAAGGATAGCTTTGCTGGATATAAGATTCTTGGTTGACAGTTTTCTTTTTTTTTTTTTTTTTTTTTGGGTGCATGAACACTTGGAATGTGTTATCCTACTACCTTTCTATTTCCATTATTTTTGCTGATAAGTCCATTGTGAATGTTATTTGGATTCCCTCTTAAATATGAGTTGTTTTTCTCTTACTACTTTCAAGAGTTTATCTTGATTTTTGACTTTCAGCCTTTTTACTATGATGAGTCCGCTTATGGATCTCATCATGTTTATCCTACTTGGAGTTTGTTGAACTTCTTGGATGAGTAAATTAATGTTTTTCATTACATTTATGTTTTAGGCTATTATTTCTTCAAATATTTTTCTGCCACTTTTTTCTCCTTCTTTTCCTTCTAATATTTCCATTATGTATATATAAGTGCACTTTATAATGTCTTGCATTTCTCTCTTCCTTTTTCTTTATTCTTATTTAAATCTATTTTTTTAGAATGCATATTCTCTATTACTCTATCTTCAAGTTTGCTAATTCTTTTGCCATTCAAATATTCTTTTGAGTCCTTTTACGAATTTTCAATTTCTGTTATTGTGCTTTTCACTTTCAGAATTTCCATTTGACTCTTTTTTTTATATCTCCTTATTGATAGTCTTTATCTGATGAGACATTGTCCATTATCATTATACCTTCATTTCTTTAATATCGTTTTCTTTTAGACTATTGAACATATTTATAATCACTCTATATATTAAATTTGATTATCTGATTACTGTCACAGTTTATGTTGCCTGCCTTTTCCCCAGTGTACAGGTCATACTATAATGTTTTTTTGGAAGTCTTGTAACTTTGTGTTGGAAACTGGGAATTTTAAATAATACTTTGTACAACTCTTGATATTGGTAGCCCCCTCCTGACCTTGTCATTTTTTAGTGATTGCCCAAATTATTTTTGTGGACTTTACTTCTCCTGAGGTATTATCCCTCTGATATTGTTCCTTATCGAGTTCAACCTCACGTATACCCACAGTCACTCTGAGTTGGTAGTGGTTTTGGCAGAGTTGTCTTTGAGAGTCTCCTCCCTTGACCACACTCAGCTGTTAAGCTCTACTAGTTGCTGGATGAGTGCTCTATTATTTTTAACAAGTTTTGTATACCTTGACTATTAGCCCATTATACAGTGGCTTTGGTGATAAAAGCACAACAATATCAAAATGCAAATGATCCAGAGAACTAAAAACATGACTCAGTTTAATTTTAACTACCAGAATGGTGTGGCTGGATTCTGCTGATCACACTGGAAAAGTAACATCATAAACCAAAAAGTGTCAATGGCAATGAGGTTCCACCTGGATCCCTGAGAGTCAGTTAAGGGTCTAATGTAGTTGATCTTCCAGAAATGAGTATGTGCCATATCCTGTGTAATGTTGCTCCCCTCACCATAAAACAATTAGGTCAACTTTTGGGATGAGACAAAAGTCTTTTGTGCAGTGATGACTCTATTTCAAAAAACATGAGGCTCTTTTTTTTTTCTACTCTATAAGATGGTGGATATGTTGCCATGTCTAGTTTGATGATGAATCCAGGCAGCCGTATTGATAATCTGGGTAGTACAGACTTAATCAGTAACTTGATTTCTGTTGGTTTCATCTGAGGATAGGCCCTTGCATAGCATCTACATGAGTGACCCAGATGGTTCCATTAGCAGCATGATTTGTTTTCACATTTCACGGCCCTAAATAAGAGTATTTTTAATCTGCCAGTCTGCAGTTTCCAAGTGACAGACCAAATAATTAGGCCATTGGCTCCAGTGTAAGAGCCAGTAACAATAAAACATAGTTTATCAAGGAGAATAGTGGCCAGAATTGTGAGAATGTCCTTTGGTTATTATGCCCACTGACCAGAGCAAGTATGTGCGTTTTTGGTTTTGCATAGCTGTCATTGAGGCTGGACAGCTGTAGCAGCTCAGTGGGGACAAATGGGCATCAACTTAGCTCATCTATTTGTGAACCAGGCCCATGCCCAAGGGTTCCATTGACCATCAACTTTGCTTCGGGCAATGGAGTGAGGCATAAAATTTCTGTCAATAAGATAACTACCATTTTTTCTTTTTAGATATGACCATGAGGCTATGAATTTCTGCCTATGATAGTTGCAAATTTTCTTCCTTGTATAAAATATATAAGTGGGTATCTCTATAACTATTGCTTGAGAGAAGTCAATACCTTTTGTCCCCACCAGAATGAATCTTAGTGTTGTTGTAGACCTGAGGCTGACAGCCAGATTGGTGAGGAAGTTCCCCTTTCTAGAGAAGGGTTAGCAATAACTAGGGCACTATTCAGCTGATTGTCTTTGAATTTGCTTCTTGAGATCTGGCCTACAACTGTTGGGTTGGAAGGTTAGAAACATTTCCTCCTTATTAATAGGCAATAAAGTAGAGGACTACTTATTGCCTGGTTAACCATACAGTTTGTCAATACATTGGCCATCTTATACTGGGCAAACAATAAAGAACCTCATGTTCTTTGAGGCAGAGTTGCCACTGCACACCAGACTTCTGACTTTGCCAAAAGTCGACCCAGTTGCCATACAGTGAGGGAGGCAACATTGTACATTGTTTACTGATTTCCATGAACTTCCCTCAATTCTCATCAATTTTGCATAAGGCCCTTTTCCTTTCTCTTACAGAAAGTCATATGCCTGGCAGCATCCAATCTTTGCTGATAAAACAGTCAAATACTGTGAGGGGTCTGAGATTTCACCCTATTTTCAAACTACGAAAGTAGTCTGTTTATTATCATTTGCTCAGTACCACAGAATTAGTGGCCTAAAACAAGACACATTTATTTTTCATAGATTCTGTGGGTCACAGCTTAGGCATAGCTTAACTGAATCTCTTGCAAGGCTACAATCAAGATATTACCAGTACTGTATTCTTATCTGAAGCTTGGCTAGAAAAACATCTGTTTCCAAGTTCTAATGATTTTTCACAGCATTCAGTTTCCTACAAGCTGTAGGGCCCCAATTCTTGCTAGTTCTCAGCTGGAGGCTACCTTCAGTTTCTTGCTACATGGATCTTCTCAATATGGCCATTTTCTTCCTCAAAGCCAGCAAGGGGGAGAGTTTTCTTGTAAGACAGACATTATAGATATATGTAATATGATTACGTACACATAATCACATATATCCATGTCACTTTTTCTATATTTTATTAGTTAAAAGCAATACCCATCCTCAAGGGAAGAGGACATGACAGGGCATTGATATGAGGAGATGGGGACCTTGAGGACCATGTTGGAGTCTATCTGTCAGAGTCTCCCATAGTTTCAAGGATGCTGGTGGAAGACATGAGACCCTTGGGTCAGAGACAGGACTTTTCACAGTAAGAATGGTAGCCCAAGTATCAGCATTTGTGCTGGTCCTCTGAGTCTCAATTCCCAAAGGACAATGTAAAGAGGGCCAGATAATATCTGTACATATAGTGGAGTGGGTTACAGGAGAGGAACCCTGGAGCTCAGAAGCCTGAATCTTTTTTTTTAAAGGAAATAAGCATGCCTGATGACCTGTGCCCTGAAGGGAGATACTACCTCTGTCCTCCAAGACTGTTCACTCTGCAAACATCCTTGAAAAGATAGTCTAAAACAAATGCAATGTCTGCTTGGAAGATGTGCAGAAGCATCTGGAGATGGAGAATTATCTTTCAATGGGCAGATCTTGACTCTGAGAAGCATATCTAGGTACAATAGAAAAATATAAACATATATCAATAACTCTAATGAATAGTTAAGTGTGAAAAGGGACATTCAATGTGGTAGGGAGCTCAGAGGGAGGCAAAGGTATTTCTAACTCTAGGGATTAGACAATCCATTACATAATTTATGTTGCATTTTTAAAAAAGATTTTATTAACTTATTCACTAGAGCCAGAGAGACATATCAGAGACATAGGCAGAGGGAGAAGCAGGCTCCTTGCAGGGAGCCCAATGCAGAACCCCAGGATCATGCCCTAGCCGAAGGCAGATGCTCAACCACTGAGCTACCCAGGCATCCCAAATTTATGTTGGATTTTAAAGCAGTTCTAAGATTTCAGCTAGTGAGGGAAAATGGAAAGAAAAGAATATATAGAAGCAGCAGGAAGAGCAAAGGCACAGAAGAGAGAAGCCCTCTGTAGTTTTTTTATGTTGGACAATTTCATTTGGCTTAACTGAGTGTGAGAGAAGGGCAGTGGTATGGTGAAAAGCCTGGAAGTGTAAAATGAGGTTGGCTAACGATGGGCTTTAAGTATCTATTTAGGTGCCATCAAAGTGTCCTGAGTGAATAAGTGTGAAAGGAATAATTTATTCAATATCGTGCTGTAGGAATTGCAATCTCAAGGTAGTGGAATGACTTCAAGGTGCAAAAAGATTTGAAACAGAATTCCTAAAGAAAATACTATTGTGATTGGTACAGGCCAGAAGGTGATGAGAGTCTAAGGTGGCTCTTTGGCAGTGGGAAGGAAAAGGTACAGTTGGATGTACACTTTTTTCACTTGTAGAATCAGCTGGACTTGGTAGCTCATTGCTCCTGTAATGCAACAAAAAGGGATGAGCCAAGAAGTAACCCAAGTACCTGCAAGGCTAGTGGCACCAAGAGGAGAAATACAGAAGATATAAGAAGGTATAGATAACGAGGAGAAGATGATACTTTTGATTTGGGATAAAAAAGAAACCCTTTGAAAATGGACCTATTTGAAGAGCAATGTGATCTCTTGATGCACTTAGAGATACTTCACTGGTGCAATGAAAACTATATGCAAAGAAAAGTTTAAAGCAGTGAAGCACAAATTCAGAGTCATCTTATTAAGCATAGGTGGTAATAATTAGGAGAATTTCTTTCATTTGGCCGCCATCATGCTTAAGGAAAAGAATAATAAATTCAAATTAGGATTGGTTAAAAACTGGACAATTTCCATACCTCTAAGATGGGAAAATTTTGCCTAGATATTATAGCTTATTCAAGTAGGCAGAGGTAATTTTTTTTTTTTTTTTTTTTTTTTGTTTTTTTTTTTTTTTTTTTTTTTTTTTTTTTTTTAGGCAGAGGTAATTTTTAAAAGCTGAAGGCTTATGATTGAAGGTGTAGGTCTTTATTTTTAAACTCAGCGACTCCATGAGATAGGCATACATAAGCTTTTCTTATTGAGGGAGAGTTATGTGTTTCTACGTACTTGAACTTGACTGGGGAAGGGTAAGAGGAAAGGATTTCTCTGCTGAGCATTTAGTGTAGCCCGGATTCAATCCACACACTATTGTCCATTCAAGATCATCCTCCTTTCAGAGCATGTATTCACCAGGAAGCACTACATTAATTTTTGTTCCCACTATGACGTTTTAGGTTTTGCTTCACAGAGTCAACTTTCACGTTTGTTTTCTGTTCAAGGAATACAAACTCATAATTAAAGTGGCTGTCATTTAGGGGCACCTGGCTCTAGCTGGCTCAGTCAGTAGAGTCCACGACGCTTGGGGTTGTAAGTTCAAGCCCCATGTTGCGTGCAAGAGATTACTTAAAAAAAATAAAGTAGCTGTCATTAAATACATCTAGATGCTTGGGCTCACAAGATAAGAGGGAAGGCGTGAAAAGGGAAAGACAGAGGAACAGAGAGACCTTGGAGTGCCTTCTTTCTCATTCCACATTTTAGAGGTCAATAAGATAACTTTATTAAATGAAAGAAGGAAGCAGTCACCTGTTAAGCGTCCTTTATATGCTTCATTCTTTACTCTGACATACAGCTCCATTTATTCTTATTCTCATTTTACAGATTAGTAGACTAAGACTCAGGAACGAAATAACCTGCCTCCAACCGGAAAGCTGAATTTTAGTTAGGTAAGGTTGACCGTTCTGTCTCGTTCTTGCTATGACACCATGAGCTTTTTACAAAGTAGCTAAACAATTTGTGTCACCAAACATGGTTTGAAGTGACATCGTTGGAAGAAAAGTTCAGAGATACACACAACGTAGTGCCTTTTTTCAGAAAACCTTAACTGTCATTAGGTAGAACATAAGCCAATCCTGGTCTGATACTTGAGCTTGATTAGAAAGTATTTTTGAGTCATCTGGAGTCTTTATCTTGGATTTAAAGGCTTTTTCTACATCATGTTGGAGTTTCATCCATCCAAATGCCTTCTGATTTCCCCTTAGCTCAGATGACTGCAGTGGCTTTTTTCTTGTCTCAGGAACAGTTTCTAGACACTTGGGCTATTTATCTTCTCAGTATGCCCCTTTCCTCCACAGTATGACATGTCACTTTTTTTTTTAAAAGATTGTATTTATTCATGAAAGACACAGAGACACATGTCCCTGACATATCACTTCTTTCAACTGTCTAGCTGATCTATACAATACATTCATATAGTAGAATCAAGAAACATAGCAAATGGGATGCCTGAGTGACTCAGTGGTTGAGCGTCTGCTTTGGGCTCAGGGCATGATCATGGGGTCCTGGGATTGAGTCTCATATCAGGCTCCCTGCTGGGAGATTGCATCTCTTGCCTATGTATCTACCTCTCTCTCTCTCTGTCTCTCATGAGTAAATACATAAAATCTTAAAAAAAAGAAAGAAATACATCAGTTATCTATTCCACTATTGAATGGACTTTTCAGTTGTTTCCATTTGAAACCATTATAAATGAAACTACACAAATATTCTTGTTGTGGAGATAGCTGGACTGCCAACATTAAGAAGGGGCTAGATAAATAACCCTAAATTATTTAGGGTTACTTCATTGCTCAAATATAGACTGATAACAATAATAAGCTCCCCCTCCATTTTAACCACAATAGCATAAATTCCTTTCTATCTGTTTCATGTTCTTGTTGCAAGCATAGGCTGAAAACATCACCTAAGAAGATTCACAAAATGGTTACCTTATTGTTTTCCATATTTTTTGGGGCAAATTTGATCTGTATTCATTCAGTCTTGAATTTGGCTGTATAAATGACCACACATGATGCCATCTACTCTCTCATCAATATGTTACAGATAGGGAAATACCAAGGTTGAGGGCTAAGGAGTTTTCTCAGGAACATGGAATTAACAGTCTGGAAGTTGGAAAGAGAAAAATTATCTTATATCTTTGTTTCAGACAGTTTCATAAAAAAATGTAACCTTCAATCGTGTTTTCATTGTAGGAACATAAGCTTTATCCTAAGACTAGTCTGCAGAGGTCTTAACATGAATTGTAAAGACGTCACATTTCTGAAGAAGAAAGATTTGCTTTTTGGAAAAGTTATTCTATGACATTCAAAGGCATGTAACATTCGGAGCAGAAAATAGCTGGTGATATCAATTAAAAGGAAGAAAAGCAAAATACTATCACATTGTGATTTGAGAAAATGAATCGCACAATTCTTGATACTGGAGAGTAGTCATACCCATGTGTCTGTAATGGTTATTTCTTGATTTTGCTATATGATGAGTTTTATAGGTAAGCAAGACCTAGAACATACATTTGTGTTTGTTTGTTTTTTTTTAAGATTTTATTATTCATTCATTCATTCATTCATTCATTCATGAGACAGAGAGAGAGAGAGGCAGAGATATAAGCAGAGGGAGAAAGAGGATCCCCATGGGGAGCCTGATGCAGAACTTGATCCCAGGACTCCAGGATCAAGACCTGAGCCAAAGGCAGATGCTCAACCACTGAGCCACCCAGGTGTCCCCAGTTGTTTGTTTTTATACAGGAAAGTTAGTGATATTTGTCATTATAGTTTTCCAATAGTTTCTCTTATGTTTTTTATTTTTTTATTTTTTTATTTTTAAAAAAAATTTTTTTTTTAAATTTATTTATGATAGTCACACACAGAGAGAGAGAGAGAGAGAGAGAGAGGCAGAGATACAGGCAGAGGGAGAAGCAGGCTCCATGCACCGGGAGCCCGACGTGGGATTCGATCCCGGGTCTCCAGGATCGCTCCCTGGACCAAAGGCAGGCGCCAAACCGCTGCGCCACCCAGGGATCCCCTCTCTTATGTTTTTTAGGTAAATATCATCTATAAATAATAAATTCAGGGGTTGGTCCTTCCAATACAATGGTCAACAATGATGATGGTGAGGATATTCTTGTTTTGTTCCTGACTTTAATGTAATTGTTTTAGTTAAAACAATTAGTGTTTAGTGTTTCCACATGAAGCGTGATTGACACCTTTCTTTGACAATAGCTCTCATGGTGATATTTAATTTTTTTCATTTCCATCATTTCTCAGATATTCTATAATTTCAGTCTAGATTCTTGTCTTGACTCAATTTGTTTAATAGAGAGTTACAAGTGTTCAGATGATTGGGGGTTTTGCTTTGTTTTGTTTTATAGTGAATTTTATTTCTCAGTTCTCTTATATTATGTCTTGCTCTTTGTATTTCTTTCTTTTTTTTTAAAGATTTTATTTATTTCATTTTGTTTGCTATTTTATTCGTTTCTTTTTTTAAAGATATATTTATCTTTATTTGAGAGAGTCTTTTAAGCAGATGCCATGCTAAGTGCAGAGCCTGATGTGGGACTCAATCTCACAACCCTGAGATCACCACCTGAGCCAAACCCCAGAGTTGGATGCTTAACTGACCCAGGCGCTCGTACTTTGTTTCTTTGTTTCTTTTTTTTTTTTTTTGTACTTTGTTTCTTTTTAAAATATTTGTTTATTTTTTATGATTTTATTTATTTATTTGAGAGAGAAAGAGAGAGAGAATACAAGCAGGGAGGAGGGGCAGGGGAAGAGGGAGAAGCCAATTCCTTACTGAGCCAAGAGCCAAGGCGGGGTTCCATCCCAGGACCCTGGGATCATGACCAGAGCCAAAGGCAGATGCTTTACCAACTGAGCCATCTGGGCACCCCTCTTTGTTTCTTATAATAAGTTTAAAAGTTTTAAATTGTGTTCTAGCAATTATTTTAATAATAATAATTTTAAAAGAGTATCTATCATTATTTAATAGCAATAACCTTAAAAGAGTATCACTACTGTGAACAGTTGAAATTACTTCTGTAAAGTAAAAATGGTATATATTTAAGGTATATAACACGATGATTTGATATACATATACGTAGTGAAATGATGACTACAGTCCAGCTATTTAACATATCTTACGTAGTTACCTTTTTTAGTGCATAAGGAGTGAGTCTACCCTTTTAGCATATTTCTAGAGTTCTTAAGTAATCATTCCTGTACATGAGATCTGTAAACTTATTCATCTTACATAACTGCAGCTTGTACTTTTGACCGACATGTCTCCATTTGCCCCTCCCCTGCCCTGGTAATAAATATTCTACTCTACTTCTATGAGGTGTTTTTTTTTTTCTTTTGTTTTGTTTTGAGATTCCATAAGTACGTGAGTATTTGTCTTTCTGTGTCTGCTTATCTCACTTAGCATAATGTCCTCAAGTTTCATCTATGTTGCAAATGGAAGGATTTCCTTATTTATCATGGTTGAATAATGTTCTGTGTGTGTGTATGTGTGTGTATCCCTTCCTCCCTTGACCTAATTTTAATTGATATTTTTAATGATTATATCTCTAAATGTCCTTATTTCTTTGTATTTCATAGATCAGGTTTAAATGGCCTCATTTGACCCCAGGCTACTAAACTAATTTTTTTTTTAAAGAAGAAATCAACATAATTGTGTTATTTCTTACTTTCCCCTTCCCATTTCAATTTTTGTTAATCATGTAATTTCCATACTGTTAGAATTTTAAATGATAAGAGTGTGTTCTTTAATGCATAATTCTTACATTTGTTCAAATCCTAGACACACCAGTAGTTTCAATGTTCCTCATCAGTCTTTAGGTAGAATGACTGCATTTACCTCTTGGTCACCTGAAGTTAGTTCTCCAGTAGTATCTTATTTATTTATTTATTTATTTATTTATTTATTTATTTATTATTTTATTTTATTTTTAAAAAAGATTATTTACTTTAGAGAGAGAGATAAATTGAGAGAAAGAGAGAAAAAGAGAGAGAGAACAGTAGCAAGGGAGGGGCAGAGGGAGAGGGAGTGAAGATTCCCCTGCTCAGCGGGGAATCCTGTGGTGGGGCTCAATCTTATGAACACAAGATCATGACCTGAGCCAAAATTGAGAGTCAGATGCTTTGCTTACCTGACTGAGCCACCCAGATGCCCCTTTAGTGGTTTTGTAATGAGAGCTCTTGGGATCTAAAATCTGTTTCTTGTACGTGGAAAAGTGTTTGTTGCCCTTATACTTGAAAGTTGGTTTATCTGAGTACAAGACTCTTTAGTTGTACCTTCTTTCCTTAAGGATCTTTTGGGTTTTGGGTGCTGTTCTCTTATCTTCTAGTATTGGATCTTCCTGTACTCTGAGACTGGCTTTATTTTTTCTTCTTCATAAATGACTTGATATTTTCTTGGATCCCTAAATTATTCTTTCTCTATCTTTGAAGCTTAGGGAGTTTTATGGGATATTTTCAAAGAGAATATGTAAATATTGCCATAATTTTTCCTTGGATGCATGTTTTTACATTGTACAGATTCAAGTCTTATATTTTTGGAAACTTTTCCTGAATTTTAGCTTTCTTTTTTTCTGTGTTACTAACTTTCCTTATTTTCCTCAGAGACAAACTTTATGCAAATCTGATGTTTTCTAGTATGTTTTACTTGGAAACTATTTTCTCTCTAATATTTTGAAACTATTTCCATCTTAATTTGTTTACCTTTTCTTTTTTATATTTTCTATAGTGTTTATTTCCTTTTATATTACTTACAATTTGAACTTCATTTCTCTACTGCTTTTTTGCCCTATTTTTTCCCCTTAGGTCTTCAAGCTTATGTGTCGATTAATGTTAGTTCTTTGTATCATCTTTGATCTTTGCATCTTATTTAAGCTCTTGTAGGGTCAATTCATTCATTACATTTTCAAAATTTATGATAATGTGTTTTCTGATAGTTTTCATTTACTTTATGGCAATTTTTTGAGGGCATATTATTTTAGTTGGCATTTCTTCTCCTTTTTCTTACACTTTTTTTTTTTTTTTGGTATTTTGTGCTAGTTCATTTTTTAGAAAGAGCTCCTCCTCCCCTTCCTCCAATTCCTCCTCCTCCTTCTTTTAAATAAAGCACATTTTTCTTGGATCAGCTATAGGGAAGAGAAACCATGTGTCACTCCTGCAGGAATTCTACTTGTTCTTGTAGATTATTCCTTTGAACATTTTCATTTATTTCACCCAGGCCAGCTGAGATTATTAGCAAAAGACTACTCCCCATACAGATATTCCCTTATTTTTCATGCTGTATGACTAGCCTTCTTCCAGCATAATAGGCTACTCCAAAGCTAGCAGCTTCAAATAATCATTTATTATTATCGTGAGTGTTTTGGACCTATGCTCATTCATAAATCTGTGACTGGTTGCCGGTTGGCTAATTTAGGTGAGGCTGGGGATGGCTTTGCTCTCTCTCTATTTTATCCACCTTCTGAGACCAGCATGCTAGTCTGCATTTGTCCTTCTTGTAGCAGTGGCAGAGGTGTAAGAGGAAATACACAGGATTCTTGAGAACTTGTCTTGGAATTGGCACATCAGATTTACCTTATCCTATTGGCCAAAACAAATCAATATACTTGAGTCAAGATTCAGAGGAAACAGACTGTGTCTCCTTAGTGACAGGAACTGAAAAGTCACTTGAAAATGAGTGTGGATACAAGGCTGCAGAACTGGAGTCATTCACACAATTTATCACATTTATCAAATACAGAATGCTTTCTGGGGATCCCTGAGTGGCGCAGCGGTTTGGCGCCTGCCTTTGGCCCAGGGCGTGATCCTGGAGACCTGGGATCGAATCCCACGTCGGGCTCCTGGTGCATGGAGCCTGCTTCTCCCTCTGCCTATGTCTCTGCCTCTCTTTCTCTCTCTGTGACTATCATAAATAAATAAAACTTAAAAAAAAAATTAAAAAAAAAGGAATGCTTTCTGCAAATTATAGCTTATTTGTTTAATTCTCTGTTCATCCCCCATATTCCCTGCTTTTCATGACTTTGTGTTAATTGATCCAATGAATTTCCCACTGCCAGTACATGTACCTGTTCCTGTAGTTTCAAACAAAGTGAGGCAGGCAGACTTCAAAGACGGCCCCCTTCACTCTCACCTCCTGGTGTTCACACTCTTGTATAAACCTGTGCACTGAGTGTGGGCTGGATGTGTAGCAGCTTGCATCTATGGAAAAATAAATGGATGCAATTCCAAGATCAGGTTATAAAAACTATGTCTGTCATCCTGCTCACACACTTTCTCTTTCTCCAGTTATTCTTGCTTGCTTGCGTTGATGAAGCATGCTGCCATGTTGTGAGCTGCTTATGGAGAGGCCTACATGGCAAGGAACTGAGAGAGGCCTCCAGCTAACATCCAGCAAATAACTGAGGCCCTCAACCTAAAACCCTCAACCACATAAGTGAACTTGGAAGTGGACCACAGTTGAGACTTCAGATGACTGCAGGCCTGGCCAATACTTTGCTTTCAGCTTCTGAGGTGTCTTGAAGTAGAGAAATCCATGAAGCCATGCCCAAATTCTGACCTACAGAAACTGTGAGGCAGTAAATGATGATCATTAAAGCCACCAAGTTTTGAGGTAATATGTTACGCAGCAATTGCTAACTGATACACATGGATTGTTGGTTTAACCTTTCAGCTGTGCCATCTGCTTTAGAGAGGTGTGCCCTATCGACTTTGCTTGAGATCTGCAGTCAAGGGTATTCACTCTTAATAGCTTGACCTTCATGGCATTTGGCATCTCTTCTGGTATACATTGCAGGTTGCTGTTTATTATTTATTTAAATAAATTATTTAGCGTTACAGTAACATTTTATCAAAGAAAAAGTTTAAAATTGTGGTCTTTATACTTTTCATCCTATGTCTTGCTTTTGGGTGATTTTTTTCCCGTTATAAAAATGTAAGTACATGAATTGTGCATTTCATTTCCAAATACTTCCAGAAAGCTGTTGCTTTAGACCCATGGTACGATGTGTGAGGAACTTAATGGACCCCAGCCCAGGGACAGAAGCCACCCTTTGCTGGCTCTCCTTTGACCTAGCATCTTCCTTCTCTTCTCTCATCTTCTATGTTTAACCCAAGACGTGGTCTGCATGGTTCCAGCATTAGATTGCCTGTGAGTTTACCTTAGTTCTGCCACTTACGATGACATGACTATAGGAAAATTAGCCTCTCTACGTCTCATTTCCCTAATCTCTAAATGCCTTATAGTATTGAGAACTAGCCTTGATAGCAATGTGAGGCTGACAAAATAAAATAATTATGCCAAGTGTTTAATACAGTACCTATCAGGTGATAAGCCCTCAATAAATGCTAACTTTGTAAAACATATATTTATTGAATACTTACTGATTGGCTGAGGTTGTGCTAGGTTATGAGGATACCAATATGAGTGTAATGTGGTTCCTTTTTCTCAAAGAAATCAGTCTTGTGAGTGAAATGGTAATTAATAGTTGGATAATATTATTGTTTATAAACACTGTCATGTACTTTACTAATCTGATCCTAATAAACTCACCTATGAGATATTATTCTTAAATTCCTGCTTTGGTTTCCTGCCTGGTATCCCAGTTACTCTAGGATTCGATGATGCTTTATATCAAAAGGATAGCCAAATAAAATGGTCTGTCTACCCATCTTCCCTTCTGAAAACCATTTACACTATTCTCTTAATATATGCATATATTTTACAAAGTTGTGGGGATGAAGCTTCTGGAACCAGGAGAACCATTTAGATGAACCAGTTAGCTAGGAAGAATGAAGAAAATTGCTGCTGTTGTTACCTCTTCTGGCCTCTGATTGGCCAGAGCCGGTTGTTCAACCTCGGGAACCCATTCCATTTGGCTGCAAGACCTGCTCCAAAACTAGATCCCAGATTGGTTCCCTGAGGGTCATCTGATAACCAGTGTTTGCTTCTCTCTGGATCTCCCTACATATGAGTGTTGGTCAGAGGAGGGCAGTAGAATGGAAAGGCAAGTGAGGAGATGGTAAGAAGCCAGCCAAAATTAGATGTGGTTACAGTGGGGAGGCAAAGAGTGGAGGGATTATTCACTGCAACTTCATGAGGAATCAGAGGGAGATACAATTCTCAAGGGCTTGGTACACAAACGAGAAGGCAAACTCCTCCCCTATGGACCTGTTCAGTTTGCCTGGCGGAAATATTTTAGGAAATAAAACTGTTTAGACCCCCGCCCTGCCCAAACCCAAAAATGTAAACCATGCCTCCCCGCTGTGTAGACCACAGAGTAAAACTCTTCAGCCCAAACAAACAACAAACAAAACACAACACAAAAGCAAAAATACCAGTTTTGTCTACTTCCATCACGTGGGTATGACCAACGGGGAGAGTGTCAAGCAGGAGGCCTGGTGGATCTGTAGGAGGTTCTGGCCGAGGCTGGGAGATCAGGTGCCCGTGGCGCATTTTTGCTGGTGCTAATCTGTGATGCCTTCGCTGTTGTCAAGCGTATTTCATTAGTGTTTTTCCCTTATTAAATATGAAAATCATGTCAAAGGTAAATGTCAAGGGGCTATGAAATTACCCTTCTTATCTTCCGTACATTTATCAGTTGATAAATGGAAAGACACTGCTGCCAAAATAACTGAATGAATAATTTATAAATGACTGATGCATCTTGTATGTTGTTTCGGGCACAAAACAGTAGGACATCAATAATCAAAAGAAGTTGGATTAATTTAGCAGTATTTTGCTGGTGACGTTTTTATCTAAATGCTGCCATGTAGATCTTGGTGGCCACAGCACCTCGCTTCTGTCAGTTTGGTCCTTATCCACTTGGGGGTACACGGGTAGGAGGGGAGGGGGCCCCCTTTTTTACCTCAGAGCTCCTTCTCCCTTCTTTGATAGTAAATACTGGGATTTGGTCTGGGCCTCTGTCTCTCTCTCTCTGTGGGTCTTTCTGTAGTACTTATACCTGGAATGTAAAAAAAATAAAAATAAAAAATCTTGTTTTAAGAAGGAGTTGCAAATCTACCCTGAATCCTCCCCTTGCCCAGGGGTTCCCCCTGACCCCAAAACCTAATTTACATTAAGGCAGTGTTATCTTTGAGATGTTAGTCTCTTTAGATGACTTTCTTAAATGCCTTCAAAATTCGAGGACACTGCCGTCTTCGTCACCCTAAAAAGCTCTTGACTGAGTTGGCAGGAATGGGGTGGGGGTGGGTGGGCACAGAACAGAGCTCAATTCTCTTGCTGGCCAGGGTTTAGGCTCCTGCCAACTGCCAACCAGAAAGAAGATCTGGAAGCTTCACCTCCCTGCAGCAGTAAACTCAACTGCAAGTCTTCCTGGAAAACACAAAAACAAAAGAAAAAAAAAACCAGAAAAACCCAAACCAAAATGCAGCCACAGGAAAATTCTGCGGAGAAAATGTGCTTGGATTTGGAGATGTCAACCTGGATCCAACCCCCCCCCCGGATGTGACACCCCACAGAAGGTCACACCGCCTCTTACTTCGGGAGCTGCGCTAACAAAGGGGGAAGGGGCCATAAGATTAGCATCCTGATTAATTCTGACAGCAGTCTTGAAGGGTGGCCACTTTATTATTATTATTATTTTTAAAATTTACCCTGTGGCTTTACGCACCCAACCTCGGATCTGCTTTTTGTCATCCCATTGTCACAACGGCCTTGCCTCGGGTCCCCAGGCCCCACTGCCTGTTAACAAGAGCAGCTTCCGCAGAGCCAGAGCGACATCTATCCCAACGCTGGTAACTTGGGGGGCTCTGCACCCCCGGCCCCTCGGCCAGGGTGCATTGGCGCAGCAGGGATCCCAGACCTGGGGGCGGGAGTGGGGGTGCAGAGGGGGGTACTCCTGGGCTGGGCGCAGCAGAGATCCCAGACCTGGGGGTGGGGGTGGGGGTGCAGAGGGGGGTGCTCTTGGGCTGGGCACAGTAGAGATCCCAGACCTGGGGGCAGGGGTAGAAGGGGTACTGTGTGCTCCCAGGCTGGGCGCAGTAGATATCCCAGACCTGGGGGCGAGGGTGGGGGTGCAGACAGGGGTGCTCCCGGTTGGGCACAGCAGAGATCCCAGACCTGGGGGTGGGGTTGGGGGGGTCCTGGGTGCTCCCAGGCTGGGCGCAGCAGAGATCCCAGACGTGGGGGGTGAGGGTGGGGGTGCAGACAGGGGTGCTCCCGGTTGGGCACAGGAGAGATCCCAGACCTAGGGGCAGGGGTGGGGGTTCCTGGGTGCTCCCGGTTGGGCACAGCAGAGATCCCAGACCTGGGGGTGGGGTTGGGGGGGGGTCCTGGGTGCTCCCAGGCTGGGCGCAGCAGAGATCCCAGACGTGGGGGGCGAGGGTGGGGGTGCAGACAGGGGTGCTCCCGGGCTGGGCACAGCAGAGATCCCAAACCTGGGGGCGGAGGTTGGGGTGCAGAGGGAGGTGCTCCAGGGCTGGGCCCTGCAGAGATCCCAGACCTAGGGGCAGGCGTGGGGGTTTCTGGGTGCTCCCGGGCTGAGCACAGCTGAGATCCCAGACCTGGGGGCGGGGATGGGGGGGGTTCCTGGGTGCTCCCAGGCTGCGCAGGTTAGCAGCAGCTCAGGCCGGTAGCGAACCTGCGCCTTCAGGGAGCTGGGGACACTGCAGGCGGGGATGAAAAGTGGTGCCCTCCCTCCCGGGCCGGAGCTGCGGTGCAGAATTGGCCCAGTCGCTGGAACTTCACAGACAGTGCAGCAGAAGGCACTGGCTCTCTCGTTTGGGCATTTATTACCTGGAGCAAAATGTGCAGAGAGGGTTGATAATGAAGTACTTGACTAATTCAGTGTGATCCAGCTGGCTCAGCCAGAGGGGCTGGCTGCCGAGGGAGGCAGGCCGGGATGCTAAAGAACTCACTGCTAGCCCTGTTCCCTTGGCACCTGGGAAGCCAAAACAAAGGAGTGCAGAGATCAAAAAGCAGAGAGGTATCAATAATAAAGAAGGAGAGGAGACCGGGAGGGGGAAGGGGTGGGAGTGGGGGGGCCTTCGCTTGTTTTTTAAGAAACTTCCCTTTCTTTCTCTTTTCTCTTCCGAATTAATAGCTTTCCACTCTCTGGATCTCTTTGCATTCTATATCAGAGTGAGTTTTTTGGTAACAGACCCCAGGTCTGTCTGTTTTTTTTTTTTGTTTGTTTGTTTTGTTTCTTTATTTCTTTTCCTTTTAAACCTTGCATATTTGCCAGTGAATTCTAGCCAAACAAAAAGAGACAGATTCACTTGCACACACACAGAGAAATCTATAAAGTGCTTCTGGTGGAGATGGAGGTGTGCTTTCGGCCAACAGCGCTGTGACTAGGAAACTAATGTGTCCAGAGGACGTCTTTCTCTCTGGCTTCGTGGAAGCCAGCTGCCTTATGGTGTTCTCGTCCTTCAGTACCTGCTAATGGCCCATGCGAAGTTCCGCCTCTGATCGCCATCTCTTGCAATAAATAATGGATCTTGCATGTTCAAATGTGCTTAAACACTTTGAGGACCATCTGGTTACAAAGACAATAAATAAAATACTGGATGACTGACTTTAGTGCTGTATGTATCGTAATTATCTTTTAAAAATAGACACGGCACTCATCCTGGCTTCCAAGTATGAGTCATAACCATCCTGTGGGGCTTGCTGTCTTTCACACTCAGGAAAAAAAGGGGCTCCCTAGACCGTCAGAAACAAATGTGACAGATGAGCTCCTGTGGGGTGAAGAATAAGGTGAGAGAAAGGGGAAGCACTTCTACTAAATGTGAGCTTGATTTATAAGACCATTCAAGCCACGGGTTTACTCTTAACAAGTAGCAGCAAAGTCAAGGTTTCTGGGGATAGTCTTTACCCTGAAACTGCAAGGTGTCCTTTTAGGAAACACAGCAAGGTGTGAGGTCTGCTTGCTAGTCTTCTTTTTTTTCTTAGTTTGTACCATCTTCATTTTACCTTTCTTGGGAAGCCCTCATACTGTCTTTCCTTTGCCCTAGGCAGAAATGCTTCTTTAATCTTACTAAAGTATAAATGACTTCTAGTAGTTAAAGAATTAAATCTCTCTCACCCTTTTAAAAAAAAGTAAATATGTATATTTTCAAAGATTTCATTTAATAAATAATTTATTATTAATTATTATTATTTATTTCTATATTATTTATTAAGAGAGAGAGAGAGCAAGCACAAATGGTGGGCAGGGAGGGACAAAGGGAGAGGGAGAAGCAGACTCGCCACTGAGCAGGGATCCCAATGATGGGCTCTCTCCCAGGACCCTGAGATCATGACCTGAGCCGAAGGCAGACACTTAACCAACTGAGCCACCCAGGACCTCATCCTTGGACTATTTTTATTCAAAGAATCAAATGATCAAATACAAGAGATGAAACTATGGCTTTTGAAGTATTAAACTTTAGGGTAGAGATCTTTTGTGCATGGCTGAAGACCCTCATTTTCCCCCAAACATCACACAGGTTGGGCAGTTACCTGTATAATCCACATGTAAGGACCAGTTCATACTCCATCACTCTTGAAATTTGGTGTTATGCAGATTTTTTGTGGTACTGAGCACATGACAGTTATATTGACTGTTCTGGCCTTTCCATTTTGTTCTGAGGAAAAAACCAGCAGGAAGTAAAATATTTGCTTTGATTTTTAAAACTTTAGAGTAGCACATAAACATATATATATATATATATATATATATATATATATATATATTTTTTTTTTTTTTTTTTTAATCAGGGCTTGAAATCACCTTTTATTTAAGAAGAGCAGAGACCCGTTCAAGCCAGATCATGAAGCTTTGTAAGGAAGGAGCCAGTGTAAGGAAATGGTTGCCATGGACTCTAAGATTCAGAGCTATAATATGGCTGAGTCTTACATGGACTTAAGTGAGACAGTGATTCTCGATCTGAGTCGCACGGCATTATGATTCATCACTCAAGTGCTCTGTTATTAAAATGACTCAGCTATGCTTCACATGTCTGCTCATCCAGAGTTTCTGCTCTCTCATAATTTTGGCTCTTGGTAGGCCCAGACAACCTCTATATCCCAATGCCCTTATTTTCAATCCTCAAGAGGGAATTGGATCATACCAGTTCATTATGAGGCCCCAGGACAATGGGTTTTGTACAGCCTCTGGTTGGGTCCCTCTGGGTCAGGTGCTTATTCTTCATCTACTTAACATTGGCCAAAGGTGGGTAGGGCTACATAGGACCAAAAGTAGACCAGTGGTGGCCACAGGCCAGAGGTATCCTTTGGGATCAGTTGGCAGACATCCTGACGATCATTCCACCAAGTGTAAATGAAAATTGTATTCAACATTTACTCATGTATGAAATATATTCTTCTTTATTGGGTGCTGGGCTATGCAATTGTTGCAAATTCTACATATTTTGACATATTCTACAGATTGTTACATATTCTATATATTGCTTTGGTCAATTGAATTATTACACAGTCAACATTGGGTATTTATTACTCTTGATTAAGAGTCTTTATTTTGTGAACTTTCTTATGCCACTCAAGTACATTCAGGCAAATGATTCATCTGGTAGCAACTTTAAGGGGTAATGGGACTTGCCTTCAAGATGTATCATCCATTCTTTATATAAGCTTCTGTGTAATTCATTTCACTTTATATACTTCTAGTCACCAAATAATAGTCCACTCATATTTGTAATGAACTAGTTTAGGCAGAGTCTGGCTTTTAACCTTCACCTTTGCATAAAAAATTAGATCCAGTGAGATAAAATGTTTTGTGAAGAGTTTCCACAGGGTAGTGTCAAACCAGCTTTTGTGTCACATCAAAGCAGCAACTGGCTGCCTTTGCAGGATGCTTTGAACGAGTACACCTTTCCGGAAATTTGCTCTTTGTTCTACAGTCTCTTTGAGAACAGAAGTCCAACAGAAGTCCAGTTTAGGAAAGTGGCATGGAACCCATCTACTCAGATAGGTCAAACATTGTTTAGGGGGATGGGAGGAAGCCTGTGGATGTGGAGGGTCTGGATGACACACAAATTAAGTTGGTAGCACTTACGGCTCTATCTCCAAGTATCACATCTAGTCATGGGTCAGGAAAATGACACCAGGCAGCCAAAAGGTGGTAATGTGGTAGCTGAAGGGCTGGGTAGACTACGGCAAAGGAGCACCTAGAAGGGAGCACTCTCTCAGAGAGAGAGAGAGAGAGAGAGAGTACAAGCAGTGGGAGTGGCAGGCAGAAAGAGAAGCAGACTCCCCACTGAGCAAGAAGACCGATGTGGGACTTGATCCCAGGACCCCAGGATCATGAATTTGGATAGAAACCAAAAGCAAGAGCCAAAGTCCATTAGAATAGGTGTCCAGGAGACAGGAAGGATATGGGCTTAGGGAAGCCTCCTAAGGGAACCCCATTACTGGACTGTAGCATGACTGGGCAATGTGTGGGGGTGACAGTAGAGTTCACATATGGTCTGGAGGAGCATATTTCAAGTAAGCTTGATGAGAAGAAAACCACTGTATCAAACCCTCTGATTTAGGAAGTATGTATGTGTGTGTGTATGTGTGTGTGTGTGTGTGAGTATAGAACCTTCCTGTTCAGTCAGCGATAATAGTGGCTAGTCAAGTTGATATCCAGGATAGAAGACATCTATTAATATTAACCTAGGCCATGGTTTAATGATGCAGCGAATAGCTACCTGGGGTTAGAATGGCAGACTGTGCATGATTGGTTACAACCCTGTGGATATTTATATTAACATATGGCACGTTCCTGTTATGTATATACATCTTCACTCATTATTGCAGCTAATGGATTCTATCATGCCAGATCCAAGAACTGTAGTGTGGAAAAGGGGCCGTCCTGTGAAGAACTCAAGAAGACTTGTTTGTGTTGGAATACTGGTGGGAAACATGGATGGAACACTCAAAGGAATAACTGAAGTGAACTTAATAAAGGGACTATTTAGGGGCAACTGGGTGGTTGAGCATCTGCCTTTGGTTCAGGGCGTGATTCCAGGGTCCTGGGATCAAGTCCCTCATCAGGCTCCTTGCAAGGAGCCTACTTCTCCCTCTATGTCTCTGCCTCTCTCTCTGTGTCTCTCATGAATAAATAAATAAATGAAATCTTAAATAAATAAAAAAATAATAAGGGGACTGTTTAGAGAAGTGTGGGGCAGTTAAGAGAACCTATAAGAAATGATTAAGCATCCAGAGTCTAGCACCAGAGAAAGTCATTACCACACCTGCACTAAAGGGGTGAGGAGAGAGGGCAGCATTACCAGAACATGAGGAGAACAGGAGGCATGGAAGGGGCTGCCTGTGGAGGCACTACTGTCAAAGTTGTGACCCTAAGGGAAGGAGTGGGGCCACACCCTGCATCTACCCATCTCTCTTTCCTTCCTCTTTCTAAGATTCCTCTGGTCCCTCCCATTGACCAAACCCACCCAGAAGCCAGAGGCCAAGGAAAGTCATAGATATCATCTACAGAGGTGAGCCACCTTGGGCATAGAACAGGGCAAAGAGGGGTGAAGTATGAGTATGGTGGGGCACATGGAGAATTACGGCCATAATATTTTTACTTGGTCTTACTTAGGGAAAAGTGAGCTGGATGCAGGTAAATCTCTCTAGTACATTCCTAGGCTAATTGACCGAACAAATTAAAGTTACTCTTAATGGGAAAACTATGCTTAGAGTATCAGAAAGTAGATAGACAGGCCTGGTTATTTCATTCTAATTAGATCTAAGCAACTTTGACGGACTATTTCTTAAATTATTAAGTAAAGAGGTAGAATCCTTTAGAGATGAAAATTAAGTGAGCAGCAGTAATTTTTCTTGTTACTTGGTAAGTTTAGCATTATTTAATGTTACCTGGGTCCTCCCCAACTGTCACCCTTAGTGATTTATACTCAAAGATTTGCCTTAAACATGTCTCTTGAGAGCATTTCATTTTTGCCATGGAAGGAATAGTTTGTCTTTAATGAACTGATGAGATTGGAAAAGAAGCTTTGTCCTGGGCTGAGTTGCCACAGGAGGCTGGTCATCTGTCCCCTCTTTTTAGATTGTCTGCGCATGTTGTGATTAGCATAGTGGTTGATGGGATATCAGCTCTTTGGTGAGATGATGTGTGAGTCTGGGATTATGGCAATTCATGATACTTAGTTCTAGGACAACTGGCAATCTGTGAAGCACCCTTGGAAAGAGCCCAGTTCAATCTGAAGCAGAGATCATGGACTTAATGGTTGGAGTACATTTTTTTTTATTTGTTATTATTATTATTTTTAATACATTTATTTTTTATTGGTGTTCAATTTGCCAACGTATAGAATAACACCCAGTGCTCATCCCATCAAGTGTCCCCCTCAGTCACCCAGTCACCCGGTTGGAGTACATTTTATAAATGAGTGTATGTCTTAGTGACATTTAACCCTAAATAAAATATGCTACCTAGAACACATATGTTCATAGGGTTCTGTTTGAGCAACACACTTTTACCGAGCACTTACTCTATGCCAAAAAGTTCCAGGAAAGACAGTATAACAGTGTCTCAGAGGATTTCTTTCTACAACAGAGAAAGCAAACCCTTGGCTTGCAGACACATTCAGTGAGTTGAAGTCTGTATATTCTTAGAAGAGCAGTCTGTGGTGACAAAACAGCTTCTGGCCATTCAAACCATGGGGCTTAGATGGAGTTTTATTTTCTGCCTCTTGAAGTCATCAACCCTTGGTGGAGCCTGTTTAGAGGCAGTGCTTTGTAATTCTTGATGAATGTCCAATAGTAATTATAAGGTTATTGTATTTGATGATAACAGCAATGGTAATAGCAGTAATAAGAAAACAATAGTCTTCAGTATCTGTGCCTGTGCAATAATAGTGTTTGTGGTGCCAGGTAAGTGGGGTCTAGCACCAAATGAGTCAGGCAGCTCATCTACTCCTTCCCTACCAGTACTTTTTCCAGGATGCCATCACGTCCTGAAAAGAAGACAGAGGCACTATGTAGAAGACCCTCTATGACATCACAGACCACCTCGTTTCCTGCTTTAGTCTTAAGACCCAGCCTGACATAATCTAGGATCTCATATATTCGTGCATATTTCTAAACAAAAGGTACAAAATCTCCAGTGCTTCCATAATAGAAGAAAACAAGTGTATTCAACATCCCTCAAAATCCTTTCTCAAGTGCTCTCTTTTCCTTGGGAGTCAGTAGGATACACTACCTGCTTGTAACAAATCTTTGCTCATTGACCATCTGTGCCAAAATGGGATTTAATGTCAGGGATATCTCCCCAAAAGTTCTATTAAAAGGGTGTTAACTTGTGTCTGTACAATTCCTGTCTTGCAGGATTTTGTTCACAAGTACCCTCCATCCTGAGGTGGGCACATTCCCAGTAGGAAAAAAGACCACAATTAATAGATCTTCACAAAAATCAAACTCAGTCTTTGGTTTTGAACTAAGGCCAGTTGCCAGTTTAGGCTTAGGCTCCATCGTTTTGTGACCTTGCAAATCCTTTACTACAGAGGGCCAGACAATGTTTTGCTGATTATCAAGTTGCCAGGTCACTGAAACATAATAGAGGAGGGTTTAATTTCTCTCTATTCCTCACCTCATACTGAAGACGGTGAGGATACCTTTGTGGGAATAACCTGCATAATAATTTTAAAAAATGGGGCCATGTCCGTATTGCTCCTCATTGAATTGTTACAAATTCGATGTGACAAATTTGAACAAAGCCTTCAAGTTTTGTCCAAGCCTTCAGAAAACAGAGTGGTATGAATTTCAGGTGCTCAAGTCACAAAGCCCTGTGATTTGGGGGCCTCCCACCAGCCAGACGAACACTAAACCCCTTGGATAAATGTCTCTCTCGGACCCAGTGTGGATGACTCCTCCACTTATCTACTTTCTGGGGCTCTTATGAGGATTAATTAATGCTTATGAAGAGCTATAATCACCTTGGATGAAAGGAGCGGTAGAAAAATAATGACCCTTCTACTTGGCACCTTTCATCTGAGGATCTCAAAGCACTTCACAAGCTTGAATTAATTAAGCCAAGGTAATTGCAAGGTATAATGACAATAACAATAATGATTATAATTATCCTCAACATTATTCTTAAGAACCTGATTTGAAATCAATTCCCAACACCACCTCTGCCATGGCGGTGGTCAGCCTCTTGCTCCCCGGCCTGTCCTCCCTCTCCTCACTCACCCCTTCCTCACCAGCCATGCCTGTGACCTCTACCATCACCCTGGAAAGAACATGGGTTTTTTGGAAGGAGGGATACAGCAATCTGGAGTAGCACCTGTATTAGTGGTGACTTTTAGAAATGTGGGAATACACCATGTATTCAGTGATTGTTTTTGGAAGCATTTTGGATGAATGCTTTCTTCTTTATGATTCTTAGTGACAACAGTATATGCTTATACAGCACTCACTTTGTGCCTGGCACGCTTCTACGTGCTTTTGTGTATTTACTTATTTGAGTCTCACATAGACCCTATAAGGTAGGAACCATTACCATCATTATCCTGACTTCACAAATGAGGAAACTGAGGCACAGAACAATTTGAGACCTTACACGTCACAGAGTGTATCATAACCAGGTCACGGAATGGAAAGCAGCAGGTTGGAATTTATGACATGGGCAATCTACTGCCAGAATTTGCACTTTTAATCACTACACTTCACTACCTCTGTTAAGAGGAAATAGAATCATAATTTTTATGCAGGAACAGGGGCCAGTTCCTCATTACCTTATGTAATTATTATTTTTTTTTCAGACTTCTCAGAGTGGGAAAAGCATGGCTTTAGAATGGATCATCTGGATTCAAATCCCAGTTTTGCTATTTATTAGCTATGTAACCTTATGAAAATACCTAGTCTTTTAATGCCTCGGGTCCCTCTTCTTCAGATGGGGCCTATATAGTTCTTTCCTCATAGAATTATGTGATGATTATATGACCTAATCCATATAAAGGACTTGGAGCCATGGCTGGTGCATAATAAATGCTCAATAAATGATAACTGTTTTTATTACTCACCCTTTAATAGGTAACAGATTTATTTAAAAGTTTAAAAAGTCATTGTCTGAGAGACTCCAGCATTATCCCTTGCATTAAGAAAGATATAAATGAGAGTTCCTATAAGGTATTCAGACTAATTTTATGGAGTCCTGTTGTGAACTTAAAAAATTCTCCCAAGATATTAAGAGTCCATTCTGTGAAACAGATAACTTTTTCCTAAAAAAAAAGATCAGAGGCCGTCTTCTGGTCTACTAATGCTCCATAGAAAACATTTAGGGCAGTACTCAACTGGTCCAGTGCCCTTTCTATAATGTAGTGTGTATGTGTGTGTATATATGTATATATACACAAACACACACATATATGCACATATAGATATAAATAAATATATATATATATATATATATATATATATATATATTTTTTTTTTTTTTTTTTTTTTTTCATGATGCCACTCTGGAAATCTCCCATCCAAACCACCGCAGTATCACCCTAGAGCAAGACTAATGCTGATGCTCTGAGAAGTAGAATTTCTACTGCTCTAGCAGTGGCAAAAAGCCCAAATAATACAGGTAGAGATCTAGTTACTTAAATAAACCTGAGGCATGTCCATGACGATCATGTTCAAGGTTTTCTCACATTGTGTAACATTAGATTAATTTAGCATTGGCTAGAGTTTACTTTTAACCTGCTCCCCTTCAAGAGGTCCTCTCTAGGGGCACTAGCCTTCTAATAGGTAAACTTGCATAATGCTGGTTTCCTCTAGAGTCTCCTGAACAGGGCATCTCTTGTGGGTCCTGGGGAAGCTGTCCTCTAGGGGTTGGAATGCCTTAGACATGGGATTTTAGTGTGTAGGAGAAAACAGCCCCATCCAAATCCCTGTCCTATAGTCCCTTGATTTTGTTGAGTTTGTGGTTTCCTACAAAGATGGAGGGGTTTTTTTTGTTTTGTTTTTAGCATATCTTTAGTATTGGCATTGTACCAAGGACTGGATTTTTTAAAAATAAATTGATTCTCTTTTCATTTCCTTGTCTTGTTCTTGGGCTTGTGACTTTTTAAATTTGTTTGTTTTATTTTAAAATTAGATAAGCATTTCCTTTTGAGTTATCGGGGCCACTGCCAGAACTACTCAAGTACTATTATAATTATAATTACCTCTTACTCATCCTGACTGCATGTTTTTTGGGACCAGAGAGATACCTTGGCTTTCTTTTGGTTGGGAAGAATGTCTTGGAAAAGAATAAATGAAAAGATTAAGGGGAGGGTCTCAAGCTGATTAGCAGACTGTACATGGGCTTGGAGTACAATGATGTAACAAACAAAGCCTCAAAAATTAATCTTAGGTGGAACATATGCTTAATTTTCTCTCTTATCTTTGTTTGTGTAATAGAGTCTGGTATCTGGATCCTGAAAATAATGGGTAACCTGGGCTAGGATTCTTTGCCTTTTCTTACTTGTTTCTAGAATATCTCTGAGTTGAGCCCATGCTTTAGTTTTGTGTTCCAAATGTCCGATCCTCATGGGAGGGACTAGTTCTGGGTGGTTCTCAGTTCTTTTTTTTCAGCCAGTTTTTCAAACCAGCTCATTTCCAGTTTACTTTTCATCCCACATTTAATGGGGTAATGGTGTTGAGTTCTTGGGCTTTTTCACCTTAGCCTGAGGGGCCTCATGCCTGAGAATTTAAATCTCTAGTGAGCTTCTCACTGCAGCTCTAATGAGATGATCAAGAACCACCTAAGGCTACATCCTAAATTATGGACTACTGATGGGAAAAGGCCTGTCAGTTGGCCAGGCCAGGGGACACCATCCCTGGCACCTTTTTATGTTTCACAAAGCTGATTGGTGCAACCCAGTTCTAATTAGCATTTAACTACTTGTAGTTGAACTGTATGGTGAGTTGACAGTACAGAAATATGGACAGACACAGTTTAAGGAAGAATTGGAGTTTTTTGAAAACTGTTTGAAAAATTCACCTCTACCTTGAAATGACTTGGACATTTGAACCCTGTGTTACGTTCCTATGGCTTTAGCCTTGTCTCTCCCGAAGCATCTAACAATGAAGTTTTGTTGATGAAATAAATGAAGACAATTCATTTTGATTCTTCCAGTCCTATCAGGCTTCCTATCAGGGCTACTTGCCATCTCAAGTCCCTGGCCACCAGGATGTGTAGCACTGACACAGCCAAAGGCGTGGAGTGGGTAACAGGACAGCCCTTTGGCTCCCCGACCATATCTGTGATCCACTTTTGACCACTTGTGAGTCTAACAGCACTGTTTTCTTTAAAATTTTTTAAATTTGAGTTTAGTTAACACACGATGTTACATTAATTTCAGGTGTCCAACATAGTGATTTAACAACTCTATATGTCATGCTGTGCTCACCTCAAGTGTAGCCACCATCTGTCACCAGGCAACACTGTTAAAATACCATTGACCATTACCCCGTGCAGTGCCTTTTATTCCCACGGCTTAACTCATTCTCTAACTAGAGCCTGAAGCTTTTACTCATCATTTTGCCCATCCCCCCTGACCTCACTTTCCCGGTGGAAACCATCAGTTTGTTCTCTGTTTTTATGGGTCTGATTCTGCTTTTAGTTTGTTTATTCATTTGTTTTTTAGATTCCACATATAAGCTTCCTATTCAGCAAAAAATATGTAAAACAGTTCTCTAAGTCTATTTATTTATTTATTTATTTATTTATTTATTTATTTAATTCAGAGAAAGAGAGAGAGAGAGAGGCAGAGGGAGAAACAGGCTCCATGCAGAAAGCCCGATGTGGGACTCGATCTCAGGTCTCCAGGATCACACCCCGGAGCTGCCTGCAGCTTCCTATAACTTAGCTGAACATCTGAAAGGAATTCCACAGAATCCCTTGGTTGTCACGTTGAAGGCAGAGACAGGAAAAGAGGAGAAGAAAAATGGGAAGTGTTTTGAGGGTCCCTTGAATGAAGATTGGGAGCTTCCAGGAGGTGGGCTCCATCAGGAATGCTAAGGCTGGCACACTTCCTGGGATGAGTAGTCTCCCTTGAAGGTCCCTTGGAAGCTGCTTGGAAGTTGATGCTGACCTTGGCATGGAGTTTGAACCCACTTCGAGGTGATGAGCACTACAATGTCTCCTTTTCTCTCTTTCTTCTTCCAGCTGCATCTCCACCAGCAGAACCTTGGAGCTGAAGGGCACATGAATGTGGAATAAAAGGGGAGAGTCTACAGGGTTCCTCCAGGACTGATGAGAAACTGAAGCAGAGACACTCTGGGGAGACTGGATGGCAGAGTGGGGGCGAAAGGTTAATCTGTCCTCTCCCTCTGGGGGCATCTGAGATCTTGAGGTCCCTGTGGGCTTATGATGGGGAGCCTCTCTCATGCTTGAGAGGAGGGCACTGGCACTCTCACAGGTCAACCCTATGCAGTAGCACGAGGTAGATGTTAAGAAAGTGTCTGGGCAAAAAAACCTCCAATTTTTTAAAAGCAATGATGGAATTGAAAGGCAAGGAAGATGAGAAATCTTTTCTTTCTTTACCAAACAGAAATACTTACCTGGAGAACAGGTTTTAGTTCTTTCTCAAAGACTTCAGAAGACAGAATAACTCATAAAAATGCTTTGTGAAGCTTATGGACAAACGTTTCTATAGAATATTTGGCAAGGAAGTTATACTTCATACAAAACATATTGATGTTGACTCTAAATTTCTGAAAGCATGATTGAGAAAATGAGGTTTACTCAAGAAATAAAGTAAATCTGAATCGCTAGCTTAAAATGGGAGAAGAATAGAAATGTCAGCAATAATGTCATGAGAAGAACAGCTCTTGATCCTTATTCACTGAAAAGAAGGGAATATGTTGCTTTTGCTTCACCCCTGTCTTTGGAAGCTGCTAAACAATAGACTTTATGATTTCTTTTTTAAAGCTTGATTTATTTATTTTGGAAGGAGTGACAGCAAGAGCAAGAGAATGAGAGAGAGAGAGAGAGAGAGAGTGTAGGGGGAGAGGCAGAGGGAAAGGGAGAAGCAGACTCTGCGGAGCATGGAGCTGACCTGGGGCTCTATCCAAAGACCCTGAAATCATGACCTGAACCAAAATCAAGAGTCAAGCACTTAACCCACTGAACCACCCAGGCTCCCTGAGACTTTATTACTTTTGAATAAACTTCCTTAGCACAAAGGTCATCAATACAAAGAAAGACATTTTTTTCTTTTTTTTTTAAAATTATTTACATTCAGTTAACTAACATATAATGTATTATTAGTTTCAGAGGTAGAGTTCAGTGACTCATCAGTTGCATATAACACCAAGTGCTCATTACATCACGTGCCCTCCTTAATCCTCATCACCCAGTTACCCCATCACCCTACCCCCAACAATCCTCAGTTTGTTCTCTATGATTAAGAGTCTTATGGTTTGTCTCCCCTCTAATTTTGTCTTTTTAATTTTTCCCTCCCTTCCCCCATGGTCCTGCTTTGTTTCTTAAATTTCACATATGAGTGAGATCATATGATAATTGTCTTTATCTGATTGACTTATTTCACTTAGAATAATATCCTCTACTTCCATCCACATTGCAAATGGCAAGATTTCATTTTTTGATGGCTGAGTAATAGTCCCTTGCATATAGTTATATATATATATAACTTCTTTAGTCATTCACTTGTTGATGGACATCTGGGCTCTTTCTGTAGTTTAGTTTGGCTATTGTGGACATTGCTGCTAGAAACAGTGTGGTGCAGGTGCCCCTTCAGATCACTACATTTGTATTTTTGAGATAAATACCTAGTAGTGCAATTTTTAAGAAAGCCAAAGAATGGCATTTTTTAAAAGAAAAGCATCCAACGTAGACAAAAGACAGATATGGGAACATTTCTTCTTATGGTGTACTTAAGAAGCCTGAGATGACATCATCTCTTATCACAGACTTCCACTGAAATTAGATGTCCAGATACAGCCAAACGAGAGTCACCATGAGGGGCACTGGCTTCTTGTGACAAAGGAGCTGTAGCATTCTGGATCACATCCAGCAGTGATGTCCTGACTTGAATACGGAGGCAGGCCTTTCATTTTAATGGAGTGTGTGTTGTAATCAGCAAAAGTACCAGAGAGGCTTCTGCTGTAGGAAATGTATTATTGTTTACATTATCCTTAAATAGACCAAGCAAAAACAAAATAAATGTAAAAGAGATAAATCCACTCTGTGTCTAAGAAAGGGTGGTAGTGGTTTAGGGTGACACATCTTGCAGCCTTGACTTGCAGTCTGGTCTCACATAGAGAGGTCACAAAGGCAACATTCTTCCTCTTTTGCCCTGAAAAGTACCAAAGATTTATTAATGTGCTTAACAAAACGGAGTGACTTGTGTCTAGAAGTCTCAGGTAAGTTCAGTGATATGTTCCCATGGAGGCCAGGGAAAGGAAAGGGGGTATGGTGTTGGTATGACTGTGCTTTCCTCTCTCTGTCCTTTCCTTTCTGCCTCAGGGACAGTTGTCCTAGATGCTACTTTCCAACCCAAGAGTATCTTATACTGGGGATCCCTGGGTGGCTCAGGGGTTTAGCGCCTGCCTTTGGCCCAGGGCATGATCCTGGAGTCCTGGGATCGAGTCCTGCATCAGGCTCCCTGCATGGAGCCTAGTTCTCACTCTGCCTGTGTCTCTGCCTGCCTCTCTCTCTCTCATAAATAAATAAAATATTTTAAAAAAGAGTGTCTTATACTGGAGTCAATGTTATTTCTGTTCACAGAAATTATTTATGGTAAGGAAAACAGTTTGTTCTGGTTTTCCTTCCTCCCTCCCTCCCTCCCTCTTTCCTTCCTTTCCCTCTCTCCCTTCCTCCCTTCTTCCCTTCCTTCCCTCCTTTTTTCCCTTCCTTCCTCCCTTCCTTCCCTCCTTTCCTCCCTTCCTTCCTTCCTTCCTTCCTTCCTTCCTTCCTTCCTTCCTTCCTTCCATTTTTCCTCTTGACTACATTGCTCTGTCCTTCGATTGGCTGTATTTTCTTGGAGTTCCTGCTCTGCGCATGGTTGTCTCTGAACATGTGGTCTGGTGCAGAGTCTCTGTCCTGCTCATCTCTGGTAGCTGCCTGACTTCCCAAAAGTTCTGTCGCCCTCAGCTCCTGTCTATGAATAATGGTGTTTGTTGACAACCTATGTCAAAGAGAAGTTGGGAAAAAGTGGGCAAGGTGCTTAACAGAGCACTTTGGGCATCTTGGAAGAGAGGCACCATGTAAATCCAAGGGAGTCTTAGCTGGAAACCAGTCTCTGAGCGCTGCTCAGCCTTCACATGTACTTTTATCTCTCCATCTAGGGATGGAGAGCTTGGCAGGCTGGTGAAAGATAGTTTCTGGATTGCATATTCCAGATTGTGTGTGCGCTGTGTTATTGTGCAAAAGGGCGTGCCTTCACGTACGGCCTCCTCATGACTTAGTCATGGAAGATCTCAGAGAGGACGGAGGACTTTAGGAAGACTTTTGAAGATGAGAGTAAGAAAGATGTGCAGTGCATGCAGGACAGAAGGAAGCTTTGTGAGCGTAAGAAGTGACTCTGAAAGCGAAGAACGCAGAAATGGGAATCATCGTATTTAACTTAGGAAGATGAATTTTAACATCTTTCCAGGAATTTGATCTGGGAGGAAAGCTTCTTCTAACCTCATAGCTGTGAAAATGACTGCTACTCCTTTGAGTGATTCTGAGAAGGAAAAGCTCAATTTAGAACTAGGTGTTGTGGCAAGTTTATATTCCAGTTTATATATATATTTTCTAAACTTAGAGGAGAATTATCAGTTCCTACTTATGGGAAGTGAATCACCATAAAATGGAAATGCAACCCTGACCATACAGTCCTGAACATATGTAACCCTTGATTAGGTTTTTGGTTAATCAAACAAATACATAAGCAACCTAACAGAGACCGCTTGTGACCACGTTTGGTGGAAATGGTTATAAAAAATTAAAAACAACAAAAACATACAAAGTGGAATTGGCATTTCGCTTTGCCTTAAGGCTGGTCCTGAATCTAAGTGATGAAAGAGAAAGAAGATAATAATGGATTAACAGAGTGTGACAAAGAGCCAACTTTGTCATGGACATGAATACCCTGGCAGAGGGGACCCCGCCCTCCCGGCTCTCATGCCAGTTTGGTTAAATTCCCAGGCCCACAGGTATAGGTCTGTCCTGAGCAGAGGTGAACCTGGCCCTGCACCATCGCTAGGCCAGAGAAGTTAGGGAAAACTGGAGAATTTTTAGTGCAAAGATGAAACTTGCCATCTGGAATCAGAAGAGCTGTGTTTAAACCCCCGTGTCACCATTTATTAGCCAAGGTAAGTGTCATTTAAATTAAAATAAAAAAAAAATTAAAAAAATTAAAAAAAAATAAATAAAAAAACACAAGTCTCATTTTACACACCGACAAAACAACAAGGGTTATTGTTAAGGATCAAACAGAAAAAATATACTTGAAAGGGTTTTGGAAACTTTTTTTTTTTTTTTTTTTTTTAGAAAATAGAAACAAATTTTTTCTTGACTTAGAACCTTGACATCCACTCTTTCTTAATTGGAAGAGTAGACCAGTATTATCCTTGTTTTGAGTGAAGATAAAAAACCCAAATGCTCTATATTTAAGGTTCAAAAACTAGATATAATTAAGAGTCCTTTGAAAGAGGGATCTTTAAATAAAAAGTATGGTATCGATACACATATTTCACCAAAAATCTATGATTTGGGCAAAATGCTGGGTTCGATTCTGGAAAGCTCCTCCAGCATTTTCCTGAAGCATCTCCCCCCACCCCCCAATTCCCAGCCATGGTGAAACTGAGAATAATCGCTCCATTATGACACATGCTTTCCTGTTACATTAAAGCAAAAATGAGTTTGCCAAGAAAAAGCAGCTTTTCTCAGAGGGTGTAGCACATGTTGTGGGAAAACTAGTCTGGCTGGTTCTACCTCAGCTCAATCTTTGAGGGCAATTTTTGCTGTCAGCCATACCAGGGAATATTAGAGTAACCGTCGCCCTGATGCCAGGTCCCTATTTCAGAACGCATATGCACACGCACATGTACACACATGCACACGCACACACACTCAGAGTCACTGGAAAATTATAAATTGACATAACTTTCTAGATGGCCTGAGGACTTCAGAGAGTTAGAGAAGCATCAATCAGATAAAACCTGTGTCTGTCACCTATGTTTTAAAATGTTACAGTCATGTTTAAATAGCTGGCAGGTCAGTCTTTTTTTTTTTTTTTTTTTTTAATTCTTCTTTTCTTTTCTTTTTTCTTTTTCCAGCAGGCAGCAAAAGAAGCTTTGACAGACTGGAAAGATTCATTTCCTTCGTTCATTTTTTTTTGGGGGGGGGAGGTGTTTCTTTTTATTTGTTGCTGCTTTCATTTACCCTGGAGGTGGTCACCGTCTGGTCTGCCACTGGATGCGGGGTGCTGGGCAGAGAGGGGGGCCACAAGCCAGAAGATTGCATCATTGCTGCAGAGGAGGGCAGAGCTGGGGCAGGTACGTAGGTAACTGCAGCAGGTTTTTCTCCCACCAGCCCCCTGCTCCCTGCCTGAATGCCGTGAACACAATCTTCAGCACACCTTGTCATCAGAGGAACTTTCTGGAAGCCAGCCAGCTGCAGGGCCCAAGGTCAAGCAACCACCATGACTCTCAGCAAACAAGGAGAACCTTGGGGGACCCGAGGAGGTGATGGCAGGTGGAGAGGCAGCTAAAGTCCTCTGCAGAGCTGCCCGCTTGCCACTGTGGCTCTGTTGATGGCAGCGGCTGCTGTGACCGCTGGGAAGGCTTTATCTACTGATCAACACAGTGTGCCAGAGGGCTGAGGGGACAGCCCGCTTTGGCAGAGGGTTCCAGTTGTATGTAGCCTGCAACCAGACGGCAGAAGGGAAAGGGGAAAAAAAATTTCCAACAACAGACCAGCAGGATCAGTTCCTTAGAGCACAGACACCAGGGCTGGGCCTTGCTTGCTCCATCCTGGCTCTTGCCGCCGTGGCTGCCTGCTTGCATTAATTACCTCTTGGTCCCAGACACATTTACTCCAAACTACCTTTAGGGTTCAAAGTGCAGGAACAGAACCACTTGGGTTGAAAGCAATTAACAAACAGGTTATTTTAAATTAACAGACACTTTTACCAGCTGGCCCAAAGAGCTGGTTCACGCCGGTCATTGCAGGGCTGGCAACGCCATGTATCTGGTGAATGAGCGAATGGGTCATGTGCTTTCTAGCAATGCTGGCTAATTTTATTTTGAGATTTAAATATCTTGAGACATAGCTGCCAGAGAGGTAAACCGAGGCAAAACAAACAAACAAAAAACCCCACAAAAAAAACAAACCAAAAACCCCCCCACAAAACAAAAACAGGAGACAAAACACTAAAAATTTGACAAATTTCTAGGATGAGTCACCTTCATTTGTATGTTTGAATTTCTGTAAATGCATTATTAATTTGTTGTCAGTTTTCTTTTCACTGTGAATTTTTCTAGCATCCCTAGAGTAGCTGTTACAGTTTTGGGGATATATCCTTTCTTCTTGCATTGTAGGGTATATGCGGCTTTTTTCTACTATTTTGATGCAAGAAGGCACTCTGTTTTATATTGCCTTTCCTGTAGTGGGGATTTAATAATGTTGAATGAAAAAAATGAATTGTTTGTTTCCAAGAATTCAAAGTAGGTGACTATAGGATAAAACCCCAGAATCTTACACTAAATTTTAGCAAGTTAATAATAAGCTACCTATTGCTTCATAAAAGGGTTCTTCTTAGGATAATGGGTTCCATGACAGCTTTCAACATTATTTGATTTCCGTGCAACTTTTCAGGAACAGTTAAGAACATAAAGTGGGAGAATGCCCATTGGGTTATTGTGGGTGGTAATGACATCTGGGGAGTAGCTGTGTTTTCGTGTAATTTACAGCAGCAGTAAATGCAGATTGATTAAAATATATCCACATGTGCAATCTGCTCTTCAATCTATTATTTAGATAGACTACGTAGAGGTGGTGCTCCTTTGGTGTTTTGTGTAGTGCCTAGGGCACTGTTGACACTCATTAAAACTTAAGGACAGTAACGTCTGGCAAGCATGAGACACAAATTTTCCATTTTACAAACCATTGAACAGAAATGGCAAGGCATGAAATGCCAGGTAAAAGGCCCAGAGATATTATAGTGCCTGATAAAGATAAGTATATTTAGTAGACTTTTTCTCATTGAAGGATTACCACTCAATCCTAATCATTTATTATAAAGAATCAAGAGAAAAGGCTGACAAGGTCAGGCATTAAGTTAAATTGAAGAGGCAGCTCCAAAAAAAATTAAATTCAGGGGTCCAAAGTACTAGGCTAGAATGAGAAATTGAAATGTAGAAAATAAGAGAAGATATCAAGACCCATTACAACCAAGGTTTTAAACTGGGATATCATAAATTTATATCATGAATTTACTCTGAACCAAGTCCACTACTAACCAATGTTTTGAACTTTATTTTACCCACCGGATTCTCTCTAGGGAAAGTTTGGCATTTAAGGAAATGCACTGATTCTTCCATGTATAAAAAAGAAAAAGACATCATGGGGGACAACCTTCTAAGATAAAGGCTTGACATAAGAAGACCTAGGTTCTGGCTTGGCGCTGTTGCTAATAAACTGTAACACTGACAAAGTCTTGTTTGGTTTGCTTTACTCTAGGTTACTCCCTCTATAGATGAATAGCACTTTCCTACAATGAGACTTGTTGTGTCTAATAGTCTAATTTTAAATAAGCAACTTTCTACGGGGAAGTCATTTGTGTTCAACTGATGGCCAAGATTGCCAGAGAAAGGTACGAACAATCCAAAAATTAGCACAAAGAACCCTGAACTAGGGGTTAAGAGACCTACAGTGTATTTCTGCCTTCATTTTTCCCAGTACTTTATTTTCCACGTTAAAATGTGAGCAGAACCCTATGACCCAGCAATTGTACTACTGGATATTTACCCAAAGATACAACTGTACTGATCTGAAGGGATACCTATACTCTAATATTCATAGCAGCAATACCCATAATAACCAAAACTATGGAAAGAGCCTAGATGTCTACTAACAGGTGAATGGATAAAGAAGGTGTGGTGTATATACAATGGAATATTACTCAGCTGTCAAAAAATGAAATCTTGTCATTTACAATGATGTGGATGGAACTAGAGGGTATTATGCTAAATGAAGTAAGTCAATCAGAGAAAGACAATTATATGTTCTCATTCATATGTGGAATTTAATAAACAAAACAGAGGAACATCAGGGAAGGGAGAGAAAAATAAAATAAGATGAAATCAGAGAAGGGGACAAACCATGAGACTCTTAATCATAGGAAACAAACTGAGGGATGCTGGAGGGGAGGAGGATGGGGGGACAGGGTAACTGAGTGATGGGCATGAAGGAGGGCACATGATGGAATGAACACTGGGTGTTAAATACAACTGATGAATCACTGAGCTCTACCTCTGAAACCAATAATACACTATATGTTAATTAATTGAATTTAAATAAAAATTAAAAAATAAATACAAAAAACTAAAATAAAAATAAAATGTGAAGCAGAGTACAACCCTTATTTAATTAGCTTGGGTGCTGTGGGAAAAAAATGCAGTTTCCTGTATTTTAAAAAAAAACTTACTTTTTAAGAAATACAATAATTATGTACATATAATTATCATATTGTAGCATATTGTATTGTATACCATATTATATAGTATATATAATTATTATATTGTATTATATATAAATATTATGCAATAGATCACAATATAATGATGTACACATCATTATATTGCATAATACATATTATATATAGTATGTAACTATGTATACATAATTATATATACATAATTATAAAACAATATAATAATTATGTACGTGTAATTATTATGCTGTATTACATTTATATCATATACATGCATATAATTATTATATTGTATTATACATAAATATCATATATATATAATGCAAAAAGAGTGCCTAGGTTTTGGTCCTATGGGGCACCCAATGTTGCAGCAATTTGTTTCCAAAACACACCAAATTATCTTTAGTTGTGCTATGTTTTCCAGACCAAAATAACCTTTAAAATTCTAAACTTAATAAAAACAATGTCTCAAAACCAACAATCTACTAATTCAGATAAATAGCACATACACTGATTGAAGTATAGCCCGAAATAAAATCTGCCATTAGTATAAAAACCTTTAATCAGATTCATTTCAATGTTTTCACTTATGTGTCAATATTATTAAAAAGTGTCTCAATAACTTAAACAAGCAGGAATAGTTGCGATCCTGTGGCTTTTGAGAGTGAATCATCTTATGGGCAGTGCTCCCCATCCATCACACACAAGATGCCAGCTGACTTCAGAGCAATGTCACCCAACAAAGGGAAAGGAGAACATAACCCATAGCAATGAATGAAAGGAACAATCAAGTGAGCCAAGTATGAATGGGGGAAACTGAGGCAGAGTATGTCACTTTCTCAAAGTCAAATGGCTAGTAAGGGCCAGTCTTGGAGCTGAATTTTAGCTTACAGATTCTGGGCTCTTTCCACTGCACCTGCTAGTCCTGATGCAACAATGTTGACACTGAGGAAGAAGGAAGCCAGTAGGGGAAAAATCAGCACTTGCTCTACCCTCCAGATAATCCATCTCAAGGCACAATCTTTTAGAGAACCTCCAGGTTTTACCAGTTTGCTTTGCAGACGATGTGCTATTCCTTCCCACTGTTCATCGGCTCCAACTGGTACACCCTTGCCCAGCCTTTTCCAGGTATGATGTGACTTCAAGAAGGAAATTAAACAAATGATTTCATCCTGGGACACATTTAAAAATGCTTGCTTTGCGTACGTTCAGCCCTACTCTCTCTTCTGATCAAGCAGGAAACACATCCTAATTCAGCAAAATCTATTCTGATGTTCACAAGTGCCCTTCCCACCCATAGACTCACCACGACTTCTTGCTTCCAAGAATTCCGTAATAAACATGGTAGCCTCCTTTTCTCATCCAGTGCTTGTTCTGTAATGACAATAAAAACATTCATTCTTATCTTGATGAAGTCCCAATAGTTCATTTTTGCTTTGTTTCTTTTGCCTTCGTGGATGTATCTTGCAAGAAGTTACTGTGGCCGAGTTCAAAAAGGGTGTTGCCTGTGTTCTCCTCTAGGATTTTGATGGAATCTTGTCTCACATTTAGATCTTTCATCCATTTTGAGTTTATCTTTGTGTATGGTGCAAGAGAGTGGTCTAGTTTCATTCTTCTGCATGTGGATGCCCAATTTTCCCAGCACCATTTATTGAAGAGACTGCCTTTCTTCCAATGGATAGTCTTTCCTCCTTTATTGAATATTAGTTGACCATAAAGTTCAGGGTCCACTTCTGGGTTCTCTATTCTGTTCCACTGATCTATGTGTCTGTTTTTGTGCCAGTACCACACTGTCTTGATGACCACAGCTTTGTAGGACAACCTGAAATCTGGCATTGTGATGCCCCCAGATATGGTTTTCTTTTTTAAAATTCCCCTGGCTATTCGGGGTCTTTTCTGATTCCACACAAATCTTAAAATAATTTGTTCTAACTCTCTGAAGAAAGTCCATGGTATTTTGATAGGGATTGCATTAAACGTGTAAATTGCCCTGGGTAACATTGACATTTTCACAATATTCATTCTGCCAATCCATGAGCATGGAATATTTTTCCATCTCTTTGTGTCTTCCTCAGTTTCTTTCAGAAGTGTTCTATAGTTTTTAGGGTATAGATCCTTTACCTCTTTGGTTAGGTTTATTCCTAGGTATCTTATGCTTTTGGGTGCAATTGTAAATGGGATTGACTCCTTAATTTCTCTTTCTTCAGTCTCATTGTTAGTGTATAGAAATGCCACTGATTTCTGGGCATTGATTTTGTATCCTGCCACGCTACCGAATTGCTGTATGAGTTCTAGCAATCTTGGGGTGGAGGCTTTTGGGTTTTCTATGTAGAGTATCATGTCATCGGCGAAGAGGGAGAGTTTGACTTCTTCTTTGCCAATTTGAATGCCTTTAATGTCTTTTTGTTGTCTGATTGCTGAGGCTAGGACTTCCAGTACCATGTTGAATAGCAGTGGTGAGAGTGGACATCCCTGTCTTGTTCCTGATCTTAGGGGAAAGGCTCCCAGTGCTTCCCCATTGAGAATGATATTTGCTGTGGGCTTTTCATAGATGGCTTTTAAGATGTCGAGGAAAGCTCCCTCTATCCCTACAATCTGAAGAGTTTTGATCAGGAATGGATGCTGTATTTTGTCAAATGCTTTCTCTGCATCTAATGAGAGGATCATATGGTTCTTGGTTTTTCTCTTGCTGATATGATGAATCACATTGATTGTTTTACGAGTGTTGAACCAGCCTTGTGTCCCGGGGATAAATCCTACTTGGTCTTGGTGAATAATTTTCTTAATGTACTGTTGGATCCTATTGGCTAGTATCTTGTAAGAAGCTTTTGCACAGCAAAGGATACAGTCAACAAAACTAAAAGACAACCTACAGAATGGGAGAAGATATTTGCAAATGATGTATCAGATAAAGGGCTAGTTTCCAAGATCTATAAAGAACTTATTAAACTCAACACCAAAGAAACAAACAATCCAATCATGAAATGGGCAAAAGACACGAAGAAAAATCTCACAGAGGAAGACACAGACATGGCCAACACGCACATGAGAAAATGCTCCGCATCACTTGCCATCAGGGAAATACAAATCAAAACCACAATGAGATACCACCTCACACCAGTGAGAATGGGAAAAATTAACAAGGCAGGAAACCACAAATGTTGGAGAGGACGTGGAGAAAAGGGAACCCTCTTACACTGCTGGTGGGAATGTGAACTGGTGCAGCCACTCTGGAAAACTGTGTGGAGGTTCCTCAAAGAGTTAAAAATAGACCTGCCCTATGACCCAGCATTTGTACTGTTGGGGATTTACCCAAAGATTCAGAAGCAATGAAACACCAGGACACCTGCACCCCTATGTTTCTAGCAGCAATGTCCACAATAGCCACACTGTGGAAGGAGCCTCGGTGTCCATGGAAAGATGAGTGGATAAAGAAGATGTGGTCTATGTATACAATGGAATATTCCTCAGCCATTAGAAATGACAAATACCCACCATTTGCTTCAACATGGATGGAACTGGAGGGTATTATGCTGAGTGAAGTAAGTCAATCGGAGAAGGACAAACAGTGTATGTTCTCATTCATTTGGGGAATATAAATAATAGTGAAAGGGAATATAAGGGAAGGGAGAAGAAATGTGTGGGAAATATCAGAAAGGGAGACAGAACAAAAGACTTCTAACTCTGGGAAATGAACTAGAGGTGGTGGGAGGGGAGGAGGACAGGGGGTGGGAGTGAATGGGTGACAGGCACTGAGGGCGACACTTGACGGGATGAGCACTGGGTGTTATTCTGTATGTTGGTAAATTGAACACCAATAAGAAATTAATTTATTAAAAAAAAAAAAAAAACATTCACTCTCCGCTGTCCTACCGAGGCCATAAGAGTGGCAAGTTTTCTCTGCTATCCACCTGGCCAGGAGCTCGGAGGGTTTCATTCCCACCTGTCAGTCTCTAGGGGACATGTGTCATGCTCCAGGACCCTTGCATTTTCCTTAAGGATAACCTGTTATAAATCTACCTTGCTGAACCAAACCCATGATTTCTAAAATCCTGCCACCTTGAGCAATAGTCTGCAGCGATCCGATTCTGCTTAGGGTGTTCAAGATTTTTTATTTATTTACTTATCATCTATTTATTTATCATACCTCAGAGGACTTCAAGAAGCAAAGAACTGTTGGGTTTTAAAAGAATACAGGAAGAGGAAACCACGGAATAATTTTATAAAGAATAGAATTCCAAAGTTCTAGTTCAATGTCGTTCACACTTCTGAACATTTTCCTAAGCATCTGTAGGTGGTGCTGGGATTAGCAACCATAAGACTGCAAATTACTGATACTCTGTGCTGCAAATGTCAACTATGAAATTAATTTGACTGGTATTAAAAACGTCGACGCTAATTGTAGGCTCAGTAGGCACAATACATTTTATTAGCACAAACTACACCATTGCGTAATTATTATTTACTTGTAATGTAATCATCCTATCAGTTTGCCAGAGTTTTTTCTCCTGTGCAATTTCTTTTTCCTATGACTCGTCAATATTACTACAGGAGCTGAAGCATAAGCAAAACAGTGTGTTTGAGAAGCATGAATAGCAGACGAGGAAAAAAACAATCTTAATTTTTCAATGGTGAGTTCTGTGTTCTAGACTTCATGCTAGAAGTTGCAACTTTGAAAGGTCGCTAAACAGAATTTTAAAATTATCGGGGTTTTGAGACTGATTTTGGAGAATAGTTGCTTTTACATCTTGACTTAAGGAACCTATGAAACCAACATGTAAAATATAAAGTAGTCTGGGCCATATCGTACTCTGAACCACGTTCTGGGCTCCCATTGGCAGGATCAGATGGGGCGAGCTTCAGAACTCGGTCCTCTAAACAAGCCTCCCTCACAGCTCTGTCAGTGTGAACATCAAGGAATGTTCAAAGGAAAGAGGTTGCCCAGAAAGACTATAGAAGAGAAATAAGTTCTAACTGGTACAAGGAAGCTGGGTTGGAGCTCTGTTGTATAGGCTGGCTTTCAACAAAACACAAATTTCAAGGATAGAAAAGTTCAATAACCAAAGTTGCTTGGTTTTGCTGAGGATGGAAGGCATCTTATGAACTCTACCTGAAGGCAGGCACTGTGATGCTTAGAAGTAGAAATGCAGTTCCAGGATTGGGTCTGAGCCAGTCAATATCAGAAAAGTGCCCAAGTTGTCAATTTTAAGACAAATGGCTCCGCATAATAGAGGCCAAAGACGTTGCTGGTTTTGAGTGTTTTGCAACTCCAGCATCGTGTAAGTTCTCTTGGTCAGGTGTGTATTGATTTGAAGGCAAACAAAATGCTTTTCTAGAAGGGGATGTAGTTTTTACGTATGTATGTATATATGTATTTCAAAGTGTAATTGACGTGTGAAACTATATTAGTTTCAGGTTTTCAACATGATGATTTGATATTTGTATCTATTGCAAAGTGATCACGATAGGAAATCTAGTTAGCAGGGGCTATGGTTTTAACTTTTAATCAGTGGGAGTAGTGGTTACTCTTTAATTAGCTTGGTAACTATAGGAATAAAATTGGAGAGGATCTTTGTCTTGTTTGTTTGTTCTAAGTAGGCTCAATGCCCAGCAAGGAGTCCAACATGGGGCTTGACCTCATTCATGACCCTGAGATCAAGACCTGAGCCAAAATCAAGAGTTGGACACTTAGCCAACTGAGCCACTCAGGCACTCCCAAGTTGGAGGCAATCTTAACGATTTCTAGTTCCTAGCCTAGCCTTTCTGGAATTAGAAGATGAAAATTAATAATAGTCAAAAAATTTTTCAGTAGTAGAGTTTTCGAAGTAAATAATTATTATTTCTGTGACAATAAGCAGATTTTAAAAAAGTATGAAATTATTTATATAATTTCCTGCTTGCAAAGCTCTTTCTCTTCTCCTTCCTTCTTCCTTACCTCCCACCCTTCTACTTATCCACCTACTTTATATTCAAGTTGGCTCTCACTTTTCTTTGCACAATGGATTGCCCATCTACTTGTCAGAAACTGTCTCTCTTCTCTTGCCTCCAGCAAGGCAGGGAGAGTCTTAAATCTAATAGTAGGACATAAAGATAAGGCTGAGGTGCTCACCAGTATTTCATTATAAATGGTCTCTCTGGGGGGACCTGGGGGTACAGGGGGCTAAGCATCCAACTCTTGGTTTCGGTTCAGGTCGTGGTCTCAGGGTTGAGCCTTGAGTTCAGCTACACACTGAATGTGGAGTCTGCTTTAGATTCTCTCTCCCTCTGCCCCTCCCCACTGCATGTGCACATGAACTCTCTCTCTCTCTGTCTAGGACAAGTAAATAAACCTTTTTTTTTTTTTTTTAAATCTCTCTCTGAAAGGGGCTATTATAGATAAAGATAGAACATCCTCTGTTTGAAGATGGAGGAAAAAAACATCCGTTTGAACAGAAAGATCTGTTATTTATACTTTCTTAAAGTTAATGTAATGTTTTATTTCTTCACGTCTATTGGATTAACAGTCTCATTTATTGCATATATGTATTTAATATATATGCATGCAAACCTAAGGCAAAATTTTACTGAGGGTCTTGGAAATTCCTTTTTCTAATGTAGCAAGGTGCATATTGCCTGAGTTGCCCAAATTGTATATTGTTCTTACCAAACCTGAAAACCAAGTTGTCCCAATTTGATGGAGTGAGATGCTAAAATTTGCATTTTTCAATTCGGTTTCTTTCTGGTAGGTCAAAGATGGTCTTTGGTTGGGAAAAAAGCATGGAAAGAGAAAAATCCTCCCTATCAGTCTGAACAAACTCTCTAAAAGTCAAGCTGGAAAATGCCTTCCCGTGCTGTCAGAATAAAATGGAAACATTTGTTATATAAGGTCTAAAAAAAAAAATCTTTGGAAAATTACAGCAACTTCTCCACTGCGTTCTTAGATAAAAATTTTGAAACAGTTAAAATCCACAGATGTGGGATAAAAGCTAAGATAGTCCATAGAAGGAAATAAAAATGTTTAAATGTATAGGTAAAAGTCCGACCTCCTGTTTTTTATCTGTGCTCAGCTTCACATGCTGGCATCTAGTCCATGAATTTCATGTTTAGAGGCTAGTATTAATGTTCGAATTGTGGGGTTTTTGGGAAAAATCTTAAAAATCCATAAAACCTTTCAGAGATACAAAAGTGTATTATTATGTTGGTTAATTTATATTTTGCAGTAGCTTTATCCTTTAAAATGCATTTATTGAAGTGCTTCTATACTTTAATAAGGAAATTCTTTTTATGCTAATTATTCCTTTAAATGACACCTTTGAAATGGGTCTATTTGCTTTCTTTTCTTCGTCTTATTGCTTTGGTGAGTATATTCTTTTTTTTTTTTTTTAAGAATTTATTTATTTGAGAGAGAGAGAGACCGAGATAGCGAGAGAGCGGATAAGCAGGGAGGAGAGGGAGAAGAAGACTCCCCACAGAATGGGGAGCTCAACACAGGGCTCCCTCCTGGGACCCCAGGATCATGATCTGAGGTGGAGGTAGACACTTGACTGACTGAGCCACCCAGCCACCCCTGGGGAGTGTATTCTTTTCCTAAATTAATGAAGATAGTGAGTGGTATAGAATTTGTTCAACTTCTTTGAAGAAAGAGTTGGGATATCTTGAAGCAGACCTATGTGACATGCTAACACGTATTTTAAAATTAAGACAAATGGAGGAAATAGCTTGAAATACACATGCATTACCTTTTGACGGGCTGGTTCAAGACACTAGGAAACATCAAGCTGACATTCTAGGAATAGAAAATTTCTGGAAGCCTCCGGGGCCTCTTCCTCTGAACACTCAACCAACCTCTTCGCACACAACCTGATCTAAATGAGGTCTGAGAAATCCAGGTAAGATCGACATGCCTACAGGGATCAAGTTTGTGCAGGACAGCACATGTGAAAAGGGTATGGGCTCATCCTGATGCCCATCTGTCCCAAACAAACACAGAAATATCTCTGCCAGGGGTTTGCATTTTTTACCCTCTGCTCCCAAGCCCATTGGTCCAAGAATTCTCTAAGAAATTTTAATGATGGGATGGGTTTGGGGCAACTTTTAGGAAGTGACGCTGGATAAGGAAAGCAATTGTTCCAGAGAAGCCAGGAGCCTGTGATGCTCAGAAATATGGGAGCATCCAGAGAAAAAGAGAGAAACTTAGAAGATTCAGCTGGGGATACTAATCTCAGTGTAATCGAGCTCTGCCGGGTGAAGAAAGAGGCACATAAATAACTCACTACAAGACAGGCGATGATAAATGTAGAAGAGGAACAAGTGGCTAGGGGGTATAGACAGAGAGTTCATGAAGAAATCGTGGCTTCTTTCACCCTCTCACCCTTCCATTCCTACTCCCCCGAAAGACAGGCATTTGGCCTGCATGGTACACACAATGGAGTTAGGTAATATCAAAAAGAAAGAGAAGATTTAAATAAGGAGAGGCTTGATGAAGTAAGCTAACAATGTGAATTCTTGGGTGGGGGAGGATACAAAACTCACAGCAGTGCGATAATTGTGTGCATCCTCCAAGGTTGGCCTTTTGCTTGTTTTTGATCGTTTTTGACCATTTCGTCATCTGTTTATTTCCTACCCTGAGAGATCCATCAGTCAAGGGGGAGAATGATTGAAAAAGCCAACCCATCACTTTTATATTTATCCTGGAGGGTAGCTGTTGGATGGTTCTTATGGGTGACAGGGTTTATCCCATTGATTGGTTTATTTATATATTTTCTTCTTCTAACCCCTTTTCCACTAGCAGTGGTGAATAAAGAATTGCTCACATTTCAAATGCAGGTGTCCTTTGATGACACACACACAAACACATACACTGTGAAGAGTAGTAAGAATGAAGGTAGACATAGTGCTTTTAGGCCAAGTTTTTTTTAAGGGTGTATTTATTTATTCATGAGAGACACAGAGAGAGAAGCAGAGACCTAGGCAGAGAGAGAAGGAGGCTCTCCATGGGGACCCCGATGGAGGACTCGATCCCAGGATGCCAGGATCACAACCTGAACCAAAGGCAGACACTCAACTACTGAGCCACCCAGGTATCCCTTGGTCAGGTTGTTTAAATATATCATCAAAAAGGGGACAGCATATAACACATTTTTAAATCACATTTTTTTTTTTTTAAATAGAGGAATATACACTCCCCTCTCCTCAATTGTTAATGAATTGAAACTGCAAAGCAAGTTGAGGACGAAGTTGTCAGTAAATGATAAATAATTGACTCATGATGACACTCAGCTACTTGCCTCCTAATGGCTATTATTGTTGCAGGAGGGACTCATTAGTCCCTAGGTGTGGTTTTCCTACCAGGGCCAGATCAGTTTATCAGAGACCAAATAAGCACATGGGATATAATTAGAGATGTGTGAAGGGCAAAGCACCTACTCTTCCCATTTAAAAGGAAAATACTCACTTTTCCTTGGCAGCCGCACCTTCTAATTATTTGCAAATGTTTAAGAGTCATTATCTTCAAAGTTTGGAGAAAGACAGAATAAGAGGGGGGAAAAAGCACTGATAGTGGGAACTCCAAGGCTCAAAGGCTCTGGTTAGCCAGCAACCTGTCTTTGTTTGGGGCAACATGGAAGCCCCACCGCAGAGGGGACGAGTTGACAGCTCTTTGGCAAGCCAGGTGGCCTCCAGAACTGGAGGCTGTGTTCGGCCTCACTGCCTGTGGGCCATCCCTTCCCCTGTCTCCTTTGAAGCTTGTGTTGAGCAAGAGGTGGTGATGGTGGTGGGAGGTGGGAGGGATGGATTGAGTTTTCTAGAACTGAAGCGGTTAAATACTGCCACCTTTCTTTCCCTCTGCCACCCCTCTTCCAAATCCCCTGTGTGCAGGGTGGCGGTGGCCTTCTTCCCCTTCAGGCCTTGGCAATTCTCCCTGTGAGCCCATTTGGTTATTGGAGGTCCTTACTATGAGGTGTGCAAAATCACAAAGGGAGGACCTGCTGAGGAATTTTACCCCCATGGCCGGTGAGGCCCTGGGCCTTGTTATATATTTGCTTAGGTGTTTTATGTCAGTTCTGCAAAGGATATGAGTTTCTCCCTGTTGAGTGTAGAGCAAATGGGAGGCAGAGAAAGACTTTAAAAAGGGGTAGTGTCCAGACAAACATGATGGGAAGTCACTTAAGCATGAGCTCAGTGCATTTCAGCATGTCGTCTCCATATACATCAGAATTTTGGTTTTAAAATAAATTGACATGATGTACTGTGTCTCCTGTCGAGTCTTTCTCAAGTACACAGTCAAGCTGCTGAGACGTTACTGTTTTTTCTTTTCTCTCTTCCCCCTTGTTCCTGCATATTGAAAGATTATATTCTCGAGAAGGGGGGCTTTTTACAGTGTTAGGGACAAATAAGCAAACAGTCTTGTTCTTTACCCCTGCACGCTACCCTAAGGGCATGTCTTAAATCTCCTTAGAGGAGTTTGGCCTTTGGACAAAGATACGATGGAAGTTCCCTTGACCGTGGTAGTCCATTCAATTACAGAAATGCTTCTGGAAGTTTCATGAATGAATTGGGAGTACCTATAGTGGCATCTGGAGTTAATTCATAGATACGCTGTTTTTCTTTTTGTTGGTTTGCTTCCCTCTCTTCTTGCCTCCTTCCCTCTCTCCCTCCGTTCTTTCCTTCCTATGCTACCAATATCATGTACTTCTTTCCCTTTGTAAACAAATTATTTTAAGAAATATTTTTTCAGTCATTCTAATAAAATTCTAGTGGTTACTCTTTCCATCTTCCATTCCGAAGGGAGAAATAATAAACATTAGAAAACGCTGCACAATTTTGAATTAATTCAGAGAGAAATATTTCCAAGTAGTTTCCTCTGTCTCAGGAATTTTTGTGTTCAGCATTATCTTGTAAAAGTTGCCATTTTGCTACTTAAAGTTCAGTCAGCCATATCAAGGTTTTTACTAGAAGATGCTCTAATTAACCAAACAGTGCCTCTATGTCTTTGAATTTTTATGCCACTTAAAACCCTTTAAAATGGACTGGATTTTTAAACTTCATCTCTCTTAAAGTTGAAAAACATTTTTAGTATCTGTTAAGTGTTCATGTTGTGCTCAGCACTTAACCGATGCTATAAATGTTGTGCTATATGAGAACCATATGATACAGACTCTCTGCTAGAGTTTTTGGCATTCTGAAAGAGAGCAAGGTACTCACTGCATCTGTGTATGCATCCCTATATTTGAACATATATAATATCTCACTTGTACATGCACATTTATATCACATTTATACATGTTTTAAACCAATGCTGTACACATGCACGCACTCGAAGATGCTCACGCATAGTGGTCCTTCTCAAATCTGAAGTCCTTAGACTGTATAAAAAGTATGTGTTTCAGGGACTGAAGTCAAAGTGACTTTTAAAATGCTGTGAATGGGGATGCCTGGGTGGCTCAGTGGTTGAGTGTCTGCCTTCAGCTCAGGTCAGGATCCCAGGGTCTGGGGAAGGAGTCCTGCATTGTGCTCCCTTCGAGAAGCCTGCTTCTCCTCTGCCTATGTCTCTGCCTCTCTCTGTGTTATCTCTCATGAATAAATAAATAAAATCTTAAAAAATAGAAATGAAAAATAAAATGCTATGAAAGTTGGGCTCCTGGAGGTTCAGTGGTTGGGCGTCTGTCTTTCGCTCAGATTGTGATCCCTAGGTCCTGGGATAGAGTCCTGCATCGGTCTTCCCGCAGCGAGCCTGCTTCTCTCTCTGCCTCCCTCTCTCTCTCTCTGTATCTCGTGAATAAATGAATAAAATCTTAAAAAAAAATAAAATGCTATGAATGTTGTTAACATAAACACCAACACAAAATAAATCCCAAAGCAGTGGTATTTTGTATTATAGGATGTGTTACTGTTCATTTCATTTGCTATCCTTTGCTCACTTAGAAACTTTTCAGCAGGTCCCTTCACTGAATTTTTAGTGAATCACTGCTTAATGAATAGTTTAGCTTTGTTCAGGTCAGTATGGTGTGCTCTTTCCTGCTTCCCCATCCCAATGTTTAGTGCCTCCCTGATTTTATGGATCTTTCCTCTGAGTATCTTTCGGGGTCCTGCTGAAGCCTTGGAGAATCCAGTAACTTGACTCCCCACAAAACCCCCACCCCCCTCCCCACAAAAATCTCACACCAAAACTCAAGCCATTTACCCCTTTATATACCTCTCAATGACCTTTCTTTTTCTGACTGAGCATAAGGAGAGATGCTTAAAGCCAGAATCTTTTTGCTCCACCTTCCTTTATTTCCTCCAGACTTCATGACAAAAATCAACACTTCTTTTCTGCCCTCTACTTTTCACTTCCCTGGTTTTGTTTTTCTTTTGATCTTTTTTTTAGTAATCAAGTTTCACATGAGTGATTCATAACTTTATATACTAAACCAAGAAGATATGAAATAACTTTTTTTTTTTTTTGCTGGAAACTTATTTAGCAAAGTTTTATTTTTGGGGAAGAGTTATTCTGATACTGATATTTGTTAAGTTACATAAAGAACTCTGCATATACTATATTTTGGTGCCTAAAAAACTTAAGAAAATAATAGCTACCATTTCACATTTATTATTTAACCCTTTAACAAATATTTATTGTCTTCAGTTCCTTGCTGACTGTTGGTTGTTGGTTGCTCTCAGCCCCTAGATGCCCCTAGTTCACAGGCCATCTCATAGTAGACTATTTATATCAGAGAATCTCTACTCTTAAGGACTCAACTGAGGGAGTGAGGCTCACCCAGAATCATCTCCCTTTTGATTAACTCAAAGTCAACCCATAGAGGGGTGCCTGGATGGCTCAGTGAGTTGAGCATCTGCCTTTGGTTCAGGTCATGATCTTCTGGTCCTGGGATCAAGCCCCCAGTCAGGGTTCCTGCTCAGAGAGGAGCCTACTTCTCCCTCTCCCCTCCCCCAACTTGTGCTCTCACTCACTCTCTCTCTCTCTCAAATGAATAAATACAATCTTTTTAAAAAAGTCAACCCATCTATAAAATCCCTTCACCTGTGTCACATGTAACATAATGTAACCTAATCATAAGGGTGACATCGCATCATAGTCACAGGTTCTACCCTCATTCAACTGGAGGGGACCACACAAGGTGCATACACTGGGGAAATCTTGGGGGTCATCATGGAATTCTTCATATGACATAGTCGTTTCAACATCTGCTTTTCTGTGGTTACCCCCAGCATCGCAAGACCTCTCTTCCACTTACCCAGCGGCAGGAGCTAGAGCCCTGGAGTAGAGGAAAGGTGAAAGTAATGCCATGTAGTATTTAAAACAAATGAATTTGGCATCAGACAGACTTTGTCCAGATTGACTCAAAACTCTACCAGTTGGCCTCCGTGTCATCCCTTATAAAATGGACAGATTTCTTTTATAAGTTGTTATAAGAATGGAACGAGTATGTACCCAGGGCATTTAGCACAGAGCCTGACACACAGCTCTATGCAGGAGAGAGTCAAACCCATCTTGTTCTTCCTTCAATACTTCAGTGTGTCTGGCACATGGCTGGTCTTCACCTCTGTTCCACAATAGCAAAATAAGTTCTGCTTAAAACCAACCAGTGAGCTTAGAGGATGACACTAGATTCCAGATGAGGTTAAATCCACCCCAGCAAATTGATTTCAATCTGGTGAGACGAGATTCTAGATCCATGAAAATTGTGTAATAATACATCTTAGCTGTTTTAAGCCACTTATTTTATAGTAATTTGTTGGCTGTCACTAGAGAACAAATACAACAGGCAAGAAACATGAAGATGAAATAAAGATCAGAGGTTGCCCTCTTCCCAATACAAAATGAGAAAGCTGGTAAATCTCACTTAAAACTTCAACTCTAATCACATTTTTCCCCTTTTCTCCTTATGCTATTTATTTCCCCTGAAATATGTTCACAACTGACCAAAGTAACACTTGGTGAAGTTCATTTATTATGAACCTGACCGCAATTTGTTTATCTTGTATTAAACTAGAATCTGAGATGAGTCTAATCCCTTTAGAGGGATGCCAAAATCCACTAGACTATAATAAGTCTCACTAGGATGTGAATGCCACAAGAATGTAGGCTTCCTGATGGCACGGATTTTTGTCTGGCCCATAATAGACACTAAACAAATATTTGATCAATGATTCATGGAAACCCTTCCCCTTCATTTTAGCTGTCTGCCACAGTTTGCTGGAGATTTACATATCTCCTTCTAATTTCAAAGTCTGAACTCTTTACTGACCTACCCACCAACCACCATTACTGACTGAAGCATCCAGTCACACTTCCTTGAGTTTTTCTATAAATATATATAAATAAATATAAATATAAATATAAATATAAATATAAATATAAATATAAATATATATATATATATATGCCAAAGGATGCTCCAGAAACCCACTGCTGTGATTTTAAAATATAGAAATACCTTCCTATGCAGTCGTAAGAATTGATTCTTGATCACTTTCAATCCAAGACTCCTTAGGTTCTAAGTGAGCATTTACAATTTATAAAATCAGAAAGGATCTGGAAATATTCAGAAATATGCCCTAAATCTGAAAAGGAAGACGTAAACATTGAATACTAGTTAAATGAATGTGTTTCATTTTATACTATAGGTAAGAATAGGTATAAAATTATATAAATATATATAATATATAAATAAATATAAAAAGTATATAAATATATAAAATATATATAAAATAATAGGTATAAAATAGGTATAAAATACTATAAGTAATAATAGTATAAAATCAAGCAGCTTGAGTTTTTCCCCTGAGTTTCATATGTTAATGAAAAGTACTCAGCATCATGCTTTTCAGTGACTATATTTTGTCCCTCAGTACATGCATGTTTTCATTCATTGAAACAATGTGCATGTATCAAAAATGTAGTTAGGAAACCCATTCATAATGAGTGCTCAACAATTACTATACATATAAAGGAATCTACTTTTTTTTTTTTAATTTTTATTTATTTATGATAGTCACACAGAGAGAGAGAGAGAGGCAGAGACATAGGCAGAGGGAGAAGCAGGCTCCATGCACCGGGAGCCCGACATGGGATTTGATCCCAGGTCTCCAGGATCGCGCCCTGGGCCAAAGGCAGGCGCCAAACCGCTGCGCCACCCAGGGATCCCTAAAGGAATCTACTATTATCAGAACTTCAAACTCTTGGGAATTTAGTGGGCATGGGAGGATACATGTTTTACTATAGATAAAATGGCAAAATGGAAATTTTAGAAAAAAAAAAAAAAAAACAAAACCTTTTCTGCTTCTAATCACTATTCCTTTCCGGCAGCTATCTCTTTGGAGAAAACTATCTAATGACCCCTCTTTACCAATCAGATCATTATCGTAATGGGTTCGTGTCCTAAAGACATTACATTAAAGAAGCAGTAGCTGAGCTCAGATTTCATAGAATATGAATTTAGACATTTCTCTGTTTTATGTAGAAAGTTTTAAAATAAAAATAAGCATCAAAGCATCAAGAAAAAGTGCTGCTTTATTCATGTAGATCAAATTTTTCATTTTTCCTCTCATATAATCTTTTTCTTCTTGTCGTCTTACACATATACATTCTCTCTCTCAGTCACTTTTCTTGATCGTGGTATTTCTATGTGAGGTAAATTAATTTCTTGTTCAAAATGTCTCTAACTTATTATACTTTGTTCCTTACAAATGGTTCCACTTGCAGGAGCACAGGAGAAATGGAAGACAAGAATCACAACTCTGTTGAAACAGCTTCTCAGACCCCCCAACCAGTACAAACGAGGGTTTTGCCTAAAATGCAACAGGGATGTAGATTGAAAATGTTCAAGAGCCTTGCAACCTTGTGAGAAAGGGAAAGGAAAAAACAGGAGAAAGAAAGTTTTCTCCTGAAGCATCTCCACGACTTCTGTCTAACAGATGCTAAATCATAGACTTGAAGCAATCCCATGCTCAGCACATTTTTTCAGGTCCGTTTGGCTGCCTGACAGCTGACACCTATCAGTCACAAGAGGAAATGTGTTCAAAGGTGGAGAGGAGAACCACTCTCTGAAAGACCACTTTCCACCTTTATTATACACCAGTGAGCCATTCAGGTTTGAAGCTTCCCCTCACTGTGACTAATAGACCAATTCAGAGTTCATTTTGCTGAATCAGCTTGCTGGAGCAGTCAGGTTTCGCCATTAAGAAGCCAGTGTCTGCACCTGAAGGAATCAATTTGTTCCTTTATGGAACAAAAACCAACTGTTGTTTTCAAATAGAGCATGGCAATTGGAAAGAGATATTAGATTAGGTGAGATTACCAGTGAGAGATGCACACTTGCACACACACATGTAGGTGTATATGTATACGTATACATGTGTGCCTACGTGCATCTAAGTATGTATGTGCACATACATGCACACATCGCAGTTGTTACTTGCTGAAGATTTTAGTTTCAAGACCTTCTCAGACCACAAATAAATAAAAAGCAAAAAATACGGTCTCAGATTAGGAAGTTGCCCCGAAATGGCTTTTCATTCAACATAGGTTTTATTGTCAAAACCACTCCCCTCTTCAGATATATTCATACTAAAATGAAATAAAATAACTCAGCCTTTTAAAACTTATTTATGATCAAGTTCAGTGCCAGTGCCTTAGCTCGAGGTGCAAACAAGTTTGTTCGTGAGATTAGCATCATCCACAAAAATAAATTCATCAAAAATGCAGAAAGGAAGAAACAACAAGTGTTGGTGAGGATGTGGAGAAAAAGGAGCACTCGTGCACTGTTGGTGGAATGCAAACTGATGCAGCCACTATGGAAAACAGTATGGAGGTTCCTCAAAAAAATTTTAAAAAGTTACTTAAAAACTTAAAAAAAAAAAAATCCTTACAATCTAGCAACCCAACTACCAGGTATCTACCACCCAAATACAAAAATATTAATGGACTCCTGTGTTTATTGCAGCTTTATTTACAATAGCTAAACTATGAAAACAGCTCAAGCTCCATTGATAGGTGAATGGTAGTCATAAAAAAGAATGAAATCTTGCCATTTGCAGCAATAAGGATGGAGTTGAAGAGTATAATGGTAAGTGAAATAAGTCAGGAGGAGAAAGATATCATGAGATAGCACTCATTTGTAGAACTTAACAAACAAAATAAGCAAAGAAAAAGAGAGGGAGAAACTAAGAGACTTTTAACTATAGAGAACAAAGTGATGGTTACCATGGTGGGGCATGGGTGGGAGGATGTGTGAAATAGGTCATGGAGATTAAGGAATGCACTTATCATGATAAAAAACAATAAAAATATTGCAAAGGTACACTAATGAGCCAAGTTACTAAGACATCTGACTCATAGGTAACAATTCTTTGCAAATAGATTAAGAGAATCTGGGCAATCTAATATTTTTGACCCAGATATCTTTGTTCGGACACCTCATAAAGCTATAATCTTAACATCCACAGACGAAAAAGGAAGTTAGTGATGCCGAAAACACAGAGAATTGCAGGGAGAATTCAGGACACTCAGGCACAACGCAAAGAAATGTCTCAATTATGTAAGTATTCAGTAATATCCCCCATTTAAATTTTCCTTGCCCTGGAATGCCTGGGTGGCTCAGAGGTTGAGCATCTGCCTTTAGCTCAGGGCTCGATCCCCGGGTCCTGGGATCGAGTCCCGCATCGGACTCCTTGCGGGCAGCCTGCTTCTCCCTCTGCCTGTGTCTCTGCCTCTCTCTGTGTGTCTTATGAATAAATAAATAAAATCTTAAAAAATTTTTTTTTGCCTTGTCCCAATTCAGAATACCTGGCCCTCCATAAGTGGTAAATTCTCATAAACTTTAACTTATTGTCCTGTCCTCCCTCCCCCTCCCAGATAACACACTTGAAAGAATATGAAATTGCTATTGCTAAAGAAAAAAAAAAAAAAAGAAACAATGTGAGCCTGGGCTGGGTGTGATCTCTGAATTAGTTCCATGGAATTTAAAAAAATCTGCATTGGTGTAGTTCTTGCTATGGACTGAATTGTGTCCCCCCAAATTGATATGTTAAGAGTCTGACCCCCCAATGTGACTGTTTTGGGAATAAGGAGGTAATTAAGGTTAAGTGAGGTCCTAAGGGTGGGGCCCTGATCCTGTAAGGTTGGTGGCCTTATAAAGAAGGGGAAGAGATGCTAGAACTTTATTTCTCTTCACCATTTGTGAGGTCACAATGAGAAGGCAGCTAAATATAGGCGAGGCAGAGAGCTCTCACCAGCACCTGAATCAGCTGACACCTTGATCTTGGACTTTCAGCCTTCAGAACTCTGAGAAATAAATTTTCAGCTACCCTATCTGTGGTATTTTGTTATGATAGCCCATGCAGACTGAATTCTTTTTACTCTTCAATAGACCTTCAAAAGGATCATCAGTTTCCTCTTAACGACAATTCTGTGACTATCCCCATATTGAGAGGACGACAGAGATACGTAGATATTAAATGATTTTCTGAAAGCATAGCCTGGGCATGGACATTATTTCAGAGCACCCAGGATTCTGGAGCTTCTGGTGGAATATGCTGGTCATGGGAGGTGGGCATATGACCCTGCTATCCCGCCCCATCCTACAGGGGCCCAACCCCAGTCACCCACTGCTGCCAAGTGGAGCCCATGTCTTCTGGGACCTTGGGACTGGAAAGACCTTTAAGAAGCACTGAGGTATCCCTAGCAGTACCAGTTTTAGGGCACTTGTCATGGAAAAGGAAGGTTACCTTTCATTTTCTTCCTGCTTTAAATCCAGTGATAAATACTAAACCCTACCACATCCTCCCACCAGCTCGGTTTCTCTGCCTCCTGAAACAGAGCACACAGACATGATGGAACCCTTTCTTGATGCCTCATGATGATCATCACGTGCATCTGGTTTTATAGAGTTCTACAATTTAATGATTCCAGAGAGAGATTTGTAGGGCTGTTTCTATACTGAATGAAACCCATACAGCCTTTTAAAATTAAAAAAAAAATTTTTTTTTACTCATACCAGAAATAGGTTTAGAAATTTTCGAGCCCTTTCTTCGTCTTAATTAGATGGCATTATGATACTCATTATAATAGATAATAGTTGACGTTAATCAAAACAACCAACTTTCTAATTGAATTGATAAACCAATCAGTCCCCTAAGGCACTTTATAGCATACTATGTAGAGTGAGAATAATTAGATGTTTTTGTACAATATGGTGAAAATTAAAAGTAATATATATATACATATATATATATATATGATTTGTAACTGTAATTTAAGATGTTGGGTTTTTTTCAGTAATAATTATCTTCAGTGATTCTCTAGGAAATTGCTAATAAAATTCACTTGGACTTTTATGAAGTGAAGAACCTAAGCCAAAAATTAAGCAAACACATACATATCTATTTTTAAAAGAACAGCATGAACATTTGCTTATTTGCTTAAACCGAATTTTCTTTCCTCATCCAAGCCGTAGAAAGACACTCTTTGAGAAGGGCTTATGCCTGCAAGAAATCCACATCTCCCTCAAATGCCCAGATTTTAATCTATGTGATCTTTTGAGACTTTATCTTTTATATCTTGACGTGAACAGAGAATTCTGAGCAAGTTTTGATGTGGAACGCGGGGTCAAATCACAGGAAATGGTTTGTCAGCCTTGGATTGCTGAGGAGAGTGGAGTGTCTCTACTGGGACTCAGGTGTGTTTGTGGGCTCAGGTTACTGTTAAAATACAGCTTCCAGTGCAAAGGGAAGCTCTGCAGTATGGTGATTCCCAACCAGAACCCCCTGGAAGTCTTGCTGGGCCCTATCCGCAGAGTTTCCACAGGTCTTGGGTAGGACTAAGCATCTGCACAACTAACAGGTTCCTACATATGGTTGGCTGTTGATCTAAGGGCCACTCTGAGAACAAGTGCTATGGTGCTATTTCACACAGTTTAATAAGATGTATCACTGAGTTCTCTGTATTTTCCAAAATCAAGTAAAATCCTGTAATGGACAGTCCTTCAGTAAGCATGAGAAGCGTGGTTGCCAAAATAGCTTCTAAGAGATCACACAAAATATACCTAAGTACAATTTATGAGGTCTAGAACAACCTCTTCAAATTTTAAGGCTTTCCAAAGCAAATCTTTTTTGCAGTAAAAAAAAAAAAAAAAAAAAAAAGTGTGTGTGTGTGTGTGTGTGTATCTAGTAAGTCAGATGACTTTCCACTAGTTTCCCTTTCTTGTAAAATATTTGATGTAAAAATGTGCAAGGATAAGCCCCCTACCCCGCCCCTAGTCCTATCATGGTCAAAAGTACAAGACTGGTCAAGAAGGATAAAAAAGATATTTTTAAAGTCATGCAGTAGGAGATCTAAGAATGGAATCTCAATCTCTTATTCTGAATCTCATTTTTTGTATGTATTCCAGAAGAATCTTGAGGAAAAAAAATTATACTTACTAGAGTTCCTGAAATCAAGGATCTTAACTTAGGGTTTTTGTATCTCTAGGCAGTTCATACATAAGCAAAGAAGCCTTTTAACTTTCCTGAAATTATATATACAATATCATATACATGTGACTCGTATATTTTCCGGAAAAGTAATTTTACATTACTTCTAAGAGTTTCCCAAAGCTATAGATTTTATATACATACTTATATATGTAAAAACTTAATATATACTTCATATATATGACTTATATATGTGTGTATATATATATATAAATGTCAGAAAGAAAAGATATACCTGTATTATAGATAAATCTTTACTCGCTAATACTGGCTATCTTTAAAATAACAATATTTATTAAAACTAATTAAATTGTTCACTTGGACATATAATGGGCTGTATCTCACAAATGAATCGGAGTGATAGTTACTACCTTACTTTCCAAAATCAACCTGGAAAAAAATAAAAGATCATAGAATATACACGTGATGATATAAACAATGGTCTAGTTTAGAAACCATATAAATATCTAAGACATTTGCGTTAGAGACAATGGCACCACTGTTTTTTTTTTTTTTTGCAACGAGCAAAGAGGCAGGGATGTTGCATGCTCAGACAGAGTTATGTTGAGTAGAAATCACTACTCCATTTCCAGTTTGTCAAGATGGCTTCATGGAGATTGTAGGATTTCACTCTCCATTCCTCCTACCTGTTTCACAACCAAGATCTGTTTAGTTTTGAAAATGGTTCAGAGGGTGGTTATGTTAAAATAACAGTCATTTAAATGTTTACATTTTATTCAGTGACATCTTTGATTTTAAAGAGTTTCAAATGAAAAATAGGCTGGCCATGGGCTTTAAGTGCTGTCAGAACAAAGCTTACTTTCATGTGGAAATGGACTGAGACTTGTATGCTGGGGTTTTGCTATTTGTCATGTACAGAATGGGACTCAAGACCAAGTGGTGGGGAAGGTTGCTTATGACTAAATATTCAAAAAGGAGAGTGCCTGGGTGGCTCAGTCGGTAAAGCATCTCTGCCTTCGGCTCAGGTCACGGTCTCAGGGTCCTGGGATTGAGCCCGGTGTCAGGCTCTGTGCTCACCATGGAGTCTGCTTCTCCTTCTTCCTTTGCCCCTCCCGGTAACTTGTACCCTCTCTCTGTGCAACCATAATACATTCACCTTGTATACCTTCCAAGCTTTCAGAATAAATTTTTCAAACTTTAAAGCTCTCTGAGGCAACTGTGTGCTGATAAGAAAATTAATGAATGTGATACCTTCTCTCTTCTTTCTCCTTTGTGAGCCAACCATGCAGTGGCTTTACCATCATGCAAAAATTGTGGCTTTATCCTACCCCTCCACCTACTAGCTCCACGAAAAGGAAAAGATATTTACCTAATCTAAGCCTCAACTTTCTCATAGGTAACTGCGGGTAGTAATGAAGTTTTGTTATAAGAATTAAATAATAGACATAAAACACCTGGCATATTGTATGCACCAAAGAGTATTGGTTCCTTTCTCATTATCACAGATTTCAAAGATGGCATGCAAGTTAAAGTCCTTTGCATTTTAGTCTGAATCCTACTGTGGTAGGATCGATGGATGAAATATTCAGTTACTTTAATTCAAATATTGTTTCTAATTTCAGGAAATCATCTACCTGTCAGTATATTAGGTATGGATTAAAAAGATAGCCCCATTATAAAGGAGAATTTTTGTTTAGAAATTATATCCTCTCTACAAGCATTGCAAATGTAATACATTTCAAAAAAGAAACAGGAAATAAGTGTCATTGCTTAGTGTTTTGTGGGCTGGGATATTATTCCTAATTTGAAATCATTGGAGTGGGATGCTATTCTCTAGATTGGAGATTAGCCTCCAGGGGTTATTTGTACACTCTTATGTTTGGGGGGGGGGATATGTTATTTACCACCTGTAAGTTGCCTATCTTGTTATTTTTGCTGGGAGTAAAAGCTGTAGCCTTTACCTCCATTAGGTAGTGTAGTTTGGTTAATGGATGGGTAACAGGAAAGAGTGTAAGGGGAAGCCAATGTTAATGTGAACTCCTGCCGTTTTTATTATAGTGGCACCCGCCATAGTTAAGGTTGAGCAGCTGTTTCCATTATGAACTCCTATTTCAGGGGTTTATAACTGAGCTGTAAAAATTTGCTCTAGGCTAAAACTCTGCTCATCGGGTCTTAGCCTGGGAGAATTTTTCCCCCTTCTATTTTTTTTTTTTTTAAAGAAGAAATCGATTTAGCCATTTGAGATAAATAATCAAAAAACACAGTAATTTCACAAAGGTTGAATTTTTATCTTGTTAATTCCAGATGTTGGAATAGATGGTAATTACATTCATACAACTCTAACGAGAAAAGTAAGTCTTGAAATCATACCTTTCGAATGTACACTTCAAATGTCTAATGCAGACCGAAGTAGCAATTTACCAGGACAAGCAATTTCTTAGGCCATAAAGCTAGTCATTATGTGTTAAAAATATACCAATAGGCCTCTTATCTTAACAATATTAATTTACTTATTAATCAGATCTGGCCATAGAAATTGGGATGACTCTTTCCAGAACTTTAAATTCCTTTGCATTTTAACAGAGCAATACATTGACATGCGAGGCTGATGAAAGGTTATTGAAGGCACTGGTGGCATTTTTATTCCTATGTTTAGAAGCCCTTGGCAGATATAGTGGGGTTTTCCCTACCTGGCCATAGACGGCTTTGTGTGCACCCGATGACAATAGGAGTCTGTGCCGCCGATAGAAAGACTACAGATGTTGAGATCATAGAAAGTTTTAAAATAGAGGTTTCATTATTACTCAAGTATGATGAGACTCACAGATCAGGAGACAACTGTGATTGAAGACAACATTGGTGACACGCTTAGATCCCAAGAGAAGGGGACCACACCCTGGAGGGCCGCATAAAGAAGCACCAGGATGTTAAGAAGGCAGAGGGAGGGGGAGAAATTGATTAGGATTGTCTAGTTTGAATAATTTCATCAGGCTCTGGGGGCACGGGAGGCTGTCCCTAATTGTTTGGTACCTGCCTCCACATCCTGGGGCAGGTGGATAGTGGCTCAGAGTGTGAGAGCATGACAAAGGAGATGATCGGGGATGTGGGCTCTGGATTGGTTTGTTTGTACTTGAGAGGTACACTGATTGGCTACTTGTTTTCTCTCGGCAGGAATTGGCTAATCCTGGGAGGAGCAGTCCCTCTAGAGTCAGCAAAGTCTGGATGTCAATATTGTTAGCAGAGGAATTACTAAGGAGTAGAACCACTTTTCTAGTCCTTCAGCCACATTTGCGTATTGCTTTCCAAAATCATACCAGGTTGCACTGTCATCAATGAGGCATCAATATTACAATTTCTGTTTTAGTCTAGAATAGCAATAAGAACAAGCTATGTGCTCTGGGGCGCATTACTAACCTCCTCTGATTTTCAGTTTTCTCTTCTTTAAGATGGTGAGAATAAAATGGTCAATGTCATTGGGTTGCTGTGAATATCAAATGAAATCATCCATGCAAAGCAATCAACACAAGCTGGTGCATGGCAAGCCCTAAATAAATGGGAGTTTTGTCACAAATGTAATTTCCTAGTAAGCCCGGTTCTCCATTGCCCAAGCCTATGGACTTAGAGTATAATGGCTTTGCAAATCTGTTCTAAATTCAGTAGTATAGGGACAAAAAGCTGTTTGTTTGTTTTAAATATTTTATTTTTTCATGAGAGACACAGAGAGAGAGGCAAAGGCACAGGCAGAGGAAGAAGCAGGCTCCATGCAGGGAGCCTGATGCAGGACTCGATCCTGGGACTCCAGGATCACGCCCTCGGCCAAAGGCAGGCACTAAACCACTGAGCCACCCAGGGATCCCCAAAAAGCAGTTTTTGTCTGAGTCATGCATTGGTTATTAAGTTAGCTTGGTTGTTACCTTTCCATGTAACCACTTAGAGGAAGAGAGCTCCAGTGAGTTCCCAGGATGCTCAAGGCAATGGCAAGATATGTGGGTACCCCAACAGGGTTGCTAAACAGACCATCTTGCTTATAGTTTTTCCACCACTGTACTCCTTGGTTTTCCCAGTTCTGTCTTTGATGGCAGAGGTCACTGATGCGAATCCAAATCTTCCTAGCCATGGCTATCATGGCCATTTAGAATGAATATCACAAACTCTTACCATGTAGGCTGGACAACCGGTATTTTTTTTTTTTTAATGCTTTGCTTTAAAAGAAACACACGTTCACTTGCTACCCTCCTTCTCCTCAAGACAAACAAACCCTTAAGCCTCTAAGAGAGATGAGCAAATCCTAGCCCAGAACAGAGTAATGTACAATCCTACAAAGATTCTCGTTAGTCATTTTGGGACCTGTTACACACATTTTTCTAACACAGAACAATAATCATTGATGCAAAATATGTTTTCCGTGCGATGCACAACATGCACGATGGTGGCTCTATTGTGTATTTCCCATATTTATCTGGATTACACGGTTCAACTATTTCTTTTTTTTTTTTAATTTTATTTATTTATTTATGAGAGACACAGAGAGAGAGAGAGAGAGAGGCAGAGACACAGGCAGAGGGAGAAGCAGGCTCCATGCAGGGAGCCCGACGTGGGACTCGATCCCGGGTCTCCAGGATCACACCCTGGGCTGAAGGTGGCGCTAAACCGCTGAGCCACCCGGGCTGCCCCTCAACTATTTCTTTAAAATGGTGTGTGTTAGCTTTTACAGAGATGCGGCTATTTGAAGTTAATAGAAGAAATGGGTACTTTTTCTTTTGGGTGAAAGAAACCAATTCTTCTAATAGTTGTAGTAAAAGCAAAGACTCTGACAACCATATAAGGATAAGCCAGTTGTATTGAAGGAATTCTTTTCCAAATTATTTTCCCAATGTCCCGTTAGATATATACAAGTTGATATTCCTAGTATCCCGCAGATATTAATAGATCAATCAACAATCAAGAAGAGTTTCTGATAAAGAGTTTCAGAAACTGTTGAGTTAAAACAAGTCTATGGCAAAGAGAGTTGCAACATGTCGCATTTTTCATTGTATTTTAAGTTCTAACCACATTATTATTTAAGAATATTCTCCTACACAGTGAGGATCATTATTATTCCATTGATCAGTTTGAGGGATATTAAGTTTAAACTAAAGAGCCCCTTGATTAGATCATTGCCTCATCCTTCGCATGGACTTACATCACAATTTCTTTCTACTTCTATCTTTGGGAGTGTGCAGAACTTCATTTAGGTTCCAGGGTGCCTAGGAGCCAGCATACTAATAAAACTAATCTCCATTACCAGTAATTTGTATTATTAAAGTATTTTATATATGGGGATGCCTGGGTGGCTCAGTTGGGCATCTGCCTTTGGCTCAGGTCATGATCCTAGGACCCTGCTCAGTGGGGAGTCTTCTTCTCTCTCTCCCTCTACTCCTCCCCCCTCCCCAGCCCAGTCCTCTCTCTCTCAAGTAGATAAATAAAATCTTTAAAAAGTTAAGTATTTAATACTATAAAGACTATCATAAAGTAACACATTCTAATTATATTTCTTCCCATTTACCTATTTATTCACACAACCCTTACTAAAGTTTTTTAGAGTGCATTAAATCCTTGATACTAGTTTATTTTTGCAGCTTTAGTTTCTTTCTCTAATAAAAGTTTAGTATCTATTTCAACAGTTTTAAAAATAAAAATGTTTGACAAGGAGAAAGTAATGAGAGCAGTTAGAAATAATGTCTACAGTTTTAGAAAATAGAAAACAAAGTGATTTCCAAGATAGGTTTTGAGAATGATGTTCATGAAATCTCTTTTTAAATTGTACAGGGTGAAGTTCTCGAGTGTCAAGAAGCATGGAACAATACCAAGTACTGCAATGTCACATCAATGGCAACAAATCTCATAGGTTTTGTGTGGCTAAAAACAACAATTTTGTATGTGCAAATGTAACTGTGTACTTGCAAATGTGAATTATTATTAAAATGCCATTTATGTAGTTGCATTTACTAAAGAAATATCGTTGCCACATAAATGGATTTCTAAACAAAGAAAAGACTAAAAGGTCTTAACCTAATGTCTCAACCAAGTTTACTCTGTGGTAGTCTGAGATTCCTTCCAGGCATTATTCTTAATTTCGTAATTAATTCCTTTTATTTTCAAAGATTTTATTTATTTATTCATGAGAGACACACACACAGAGACAGACACAGAGGCAGAGGGAGAAACTGGCTCCCTGAAGGAAGCCGGATGTGGGACTCGATCCCAGGACCCCAGAATCATGACTTGAGCCAAAGGCAGATGCTTAACCCCTGAGCCACCCAAGCATCCCATCTTAATTAATTCCTTAATTAATTAATTCCATAATCTTAATTTCTACATCATGGTAAAACAGACAATTTATATATATTATAATATTATATATACAATATATATTATATATATATTATTAAACTCAGAACAAGCTTGGTCTATGTTGCTATGTAACATTCCTAATTATCATTTTAATGTCTTATATTTCATAAAGTGAAATAGTGAAGCAGTTTATGTCACTACTTATCTACTGAACCATTTCCAAGTTTTTATAAATAATGCTGCAATACACATTTTTGTGTATGTAGCTTCCCCCAATTTTTTTGGCTTATGCTTAGTGAAATGACTACTTCCAAGACTAGAAATACTTTTACAGTCTTGGAGCCATATTTCCATATTGGATTCCAAAATCATGCCAAGTTGCATTGTCATCAATGATGCTTAAATTTTACAATTTTCATTCTAGTTGACACTAATGATGAACATGAAAATGAAATAAAATTTTGCTTATTCCATTGGTATAACATATTTTGGTATTGGGTTAATTTGTATTTCTTAAACTCTGAGGTTAGGCCTTTCTTTTTATTTTCTTTATTTATAAATTCTCCTTTCGGGTAGTTAGGGTCTTTGATAGTTTTGTATTGTGGTCTAAATATTTCTCTTACAAATTTGTATGTCCTCTTTTATGTGCTTAGATGTTAACTAATTGTAATAACATTTAATCCACATTCTATCTTCTTATATCTGTTATTCACACATTTTGTTACACAGAGGTCTTTACCAAATTTCAAGGTATTCTGGGTTGTCCCAAGGAGGAAGACTTTGATCCCATACTAAGTTTTCCATGTTGTTTCCATTGGAAAGTGAGTTCTGATTTAATGAATCCAGCATTCCAACTATTTCCGTCTTCTCGTCTTCCTATGATGTAAAAATTCCTGCGCTCCTGGGTAAACAGAAAGTCTCAGTTACTGCCAATCCTGATTTCCCTCTCTGCTTTCTTCCTCCTTGCTCATTACATGAGATTCTTTTGCCAATCCCGTTCTTGCTTCCGGTGTTCTTCAGCTCCCACCATTGTTCTTTTTAACCTTCTCTGCTTCTTTTTATCATTTGTTTCTTCCTCTATTTTCCATGAGAGCAAGAATTCCTCCTCTCTCATACCCCGTGTTTCAGTATAAAATAAAGAAATCTGACTCATCAGAATTCCTCTTAGGGACAGCCACATTAGTGATTTGTAATGACTATATAGTCAGACATGTGGGTCAAAGCTGAGACCCACCTTAAGAGTGGCTGTCACCCATGTTTTTGAGGAAAGAGGATGTGAGTAGCATTGTTATTTATGGGAACAAGAGATGTGGGATGTGATCCAGGTTTGGGAGTCTGGAAGGAGGTGAAATTCTGGTAGAAAAAAGACTGCAGTTTCTTTATTGTTACCCCTCTTTGTAACCTGAGAAAATTTTAGTAACATTCACTTAAAAGTTGGTGTGAAATTAAATGGATTAGGGAAGAGTTCTGTGTCTAGGAAGATTGAAGCAAAATAGAGACAGTTCACATGGGTGAAGGGGTTAGGGGTGAAGGAACGGGTCAGTGCCCCTTGGTCACATTTGTATTCACAGAATTCTATAGTTACTTGCTTAAATCTCTATGTCAGGTCTTCTCAAATTTACCCCACAAAAAACTGAATATCGTATAATTTTCCTGAATCTCATAGATATTTGCTTAAAATTTAGATGTCCAGTTCTTTTCATCTGCACAGTGACTTTTGCCTTAAATAAAATAACTTACTTGATAGTTCTGATGATTTGGGAGCTAAGATTTTATAATTTATTTATTTATTTTTTAGATTTTGTAATTGTAGTCTATTTTGATATTTAGTTCTGGTACTTCTATGTACAAACTTCTATGTTGAAATAAAACTTTCAGCAATCAAGAGCTCTCATAGGTCTTTAAAAGAACGGTCACTGGTAGCGGCACTATTCACAACAGCCAAGAGGTAGGAACAGTTCAAATGTCCATCAAAGGAAGAATGAGATAAACAAATAGTGGTGTATCTATACCATGGAATATTATTCAGCCATAAAAAATAATGAGATACTGATTCATGTGACAGCATCGATGAACCTCAAAAACAGTTCACATATGATTCTATTTATTTATTTTTTTTAATTTTTATTTATTTATCTACAATAGTCACACAGAGAGAGAGAGGGGCAGAGACACAGGCAGAGGGAGAAGCAGGCTCCATGCACCGGGAGCCCGACGTGGGATTCGATCCCGGGTCTCCAGGATCGCGCCCTGGGCCAAAGGCAGGCGCCAAACCGCTGCGCCACCCAGGGATCCCCATATGATTCTATTTATACGAAACATCCAGAATAGGCAAGTCCACAGAGACAGAATGTAGATTGGTGGTTGCCAGAGGCTAGTGGTGGTCAGAAAAAAAAAAAAAAAAAAAAAAGCAGCTGCTTAACACATATGGGGTCTCCCTTTGGGGTGGCAAAAATGCTTTAGAGCTAGATAATAGTAGTAGTCATACAATATTGTGAATATATTAAATGCTACTAAATTTTTTCACTTTAAAATAGTTATTTTTATGTTATATGAATTTCACCTCAATGAAAGAAACAAAAATGAAAGAATAATTATGTGCTGGAGACACATTGACCGAGGGTTCTGATCCTGGCTCTTCCATTCATTTGTTTCGTTGACCTTGGGTAAATTACCTCCCTTCTCTGAAACTCAGATTCATTATCTGAATAAAAGTAACTGCCTTCAAGGACTGGTAACTAGCAAAATGTTATTTTTTTCCTCCAACAAAATCTGAATTTAGCTACGTAATTACATTGAAATCATTAGAATTAATTATTAAGAAAAAATATATCCCTTTGTTTTTAAATAATAGAAGCACATATGTCTTATAGAAAATCTAAAAACCAAATGAGTAGAAAGAAGAGAATAAAACTTGTCTGTGACATCACTCCAAAATAAATACTACTGATATATCTTAAAATATCTTCTTTGTCTTTCTCACCTTGTAAGCCCTAATCCCTACTCTTTTCCTCATACTTCTCAACATCTTTTTCTTTCTCCCTCTTCCTTTTCCATTTAGTTAGATAATAATATAACTCTATTTTTTAATGTTTTTCCCATTTATCATGATATTACAAACATTTCTCCATGTCATTAATATGCTTCAAAATGTATTTTTATGATTATATAATATCATTTATATGACTGTGCCATAAATTAGGTATTGTTTCTCCTATAGCTTCACGTTTAGATTTTTTAAAAATTTCTGATGTTAAAAATATTTCCACAGAGACATCATATGTCATATTTTAAAGAGAATAAGCTATTCTCTTGGAGTGATTTTGGATAAGTCATTTAACATGCCCTCCTTCAGGATTCATATGTGATAAATAGGTATAATTTTAATACTGGCTTTTTAAGATTGTAAGAGCAAATGAGATAGTTAATGTAAAACACTTAGCTTAATAATCTAAATTTGAGAATGACTGTCATATTTGCTCTACCAAACCAAAACAAGACAACGGCTTCATTGGCATTTGACTTCCATTTCGTTAAAACTTAAATTATTAGGAAGGACTGATATTTTTATTAATAGGTAGACTTCATTCTGCTCCTTGCACTGGGTCATCTTTTTGAAACCGAAATAAAATCCTGTCACTTCTCTATGCAAATTCTTTAATGCCTGCCATCTTTTAGTATAGTTTTTGTAATTGACTTGCAAATCTACTTTTCTGGTACAATGCCCTTTGGATTTTTCCTGAATTCCAGTGATATTTACCCACGGGTCCATAAACATATGAGGTCTTTTAAGTGCCACTGTCCTTACTGGGAAATATTGTGTCCTTTCCCTGCAATGCCTTTCTGCAAATTGTGTATCTGCCAAATTTTTATTTGGTTTTTAAATTTATATACAAAATTTACATCATTATGAAGTCACCACTGATCACTGTCCTACCACTCTGCTTCTATAATGTAATTACTCCTTTTGTTTATATGTCTTTTTCTCTTCCAATAGTTTTGGCCCTTGATAGCAGGGACTGTTTCTATTTAAAATCTCCAGATTCAAAAATAAATAAAATAAAATAAATAAAATAAATAAAATAGAATCTCCAGATTCTCTGGATTTAAAGTATAAGCTGAATGTGAAAAGTGCTCAAAAAATTTACTAAGTTGGTGATGGTATGGAACCTGTTCTAAAATATTGGCACGTTTTCATGTTTCTAATCATGGGAAAATTTATCAAATAGTAAGTTTATAATGATAATCACTTTGGAATAATATACCTATAACTATTGAAATAAAGAATCAGCATTCTTGGCATTATATAAGAAATGTTATAATTTACTAGTTGCATTCAAATATATGTCATCTTTCAAGAGTCTGCTTCCAATGTAAACTTTATGTCAACAAGAAAACCCTCCAAAAATCTTTTTAGCAAATTCAAAAAAGAAATTTTTAAAATAATCTATGCAGTACTTACTGTGTTTGATAACCTTACGATGATGATAAATGTGTTAAGGACATAGTCAGTCTAGGTTTTACCACACACACACACAAAAAACCTCAAGCCAGTAGCTAGTTTCTTGAGTATAATTTCGCTGTGTGCTCAGTTAAATGAATCTGTGTTGATGGCATTCTCTTTCATGTCACATTAGATTAAGCAATTAAATTAGATATTTGAATTGTTTTGCAAGGAGTTTGCAGAAGGTAATTCTACTTGCACTTTTTAGTTTGCCCTCAGTAAAAAAAAGTTAATAAATGCTGCTTTCAAAGTTTGTTCTTTTTCTGTAACTGAAAAATTGCAGATTAGTCTCCGATTTGCAATGACTTAGGAAATAATGTTAGATGTTGAAAATATTTTTCTTCTGACCTGCATAAAAAGAGAAATATGTGTATTGTTGTTCATACACCCTATGTGGGAGTTTAAAAACTTTGGTGCTCTCTAAAAGAGTAGTTTTCTCAGCTTTTTCCGTGACAACACATATGAGAAATGACATTCACTTATCTGACACCTGTGGCCCGTGATGCAGATAAGATAAGCTTTCTTGTTTCCCCCTGCAAGTTCCTGCAAGCTTACTGTCTCTCCAACATTTCTTTTCCTCTCAAGAAAGCATATTCACGTACAACCAATGAGACCAACCTTAATTATAAGCTTGAATACAAATTCGTTGAATAAATAATGAACTCATTTACAAACTATTATTAATGGTAGGTTATACCCAAACTGGTGTTCTGTACACTGGGCTGGAGCGGGAAAAAAAAAAAAAAAAAAAAACAACAACACAAACTTAACCAAATATTTTAACAAATTATGGAAATAATTGAGAAGCTTAAAAGGCATTTTGCCTTTAAAAGAGAAGCATAATTCCAAAGGAAATTCTAGAAATTTTTGGATAAATTGTGATTATAGGAAAAGAGAGGTTGTAAATTTCATAGGAAGGAGAAACTCAGCCTTTATAAGGCAGTTACTCCATCTATTATGTGAGTCTACTCTAAAATTAACATTCCATTGGACTATGGAAAGAGAATAATGGATTGATGGCTTTTAAGGCCTAATTTTTTAAAAGTCTTGATTAAATTATGCTATAAAAAATACTTTACATTAGTGGTTAATGAAAGAGCAGACTTTGTATATTCCTGCTTTAGTATGATTGCACATTTCTTTCTGGAATGCCCTTCAGTCTCTGTATATTAAAATCTTATATATTCTTTAGAACTCATCTCACCACTCAAATAACTTTGCCTCGGTCTACCCTGAGGGCTCTCAGTCTATATTAGTCAGCTCTCTATTCTTATCTCTACATGGTTATCTCAAAGGCAACTCAAACTTAACAGGTTCAAAATCAAAGATATAACCTATCTTTTCTCCCTAAAAATCTGGTCCTTATCCACTATCCCTGGGGGCCATCCACCCAGATCTGAGCCAGAGTTTCATGCTACACTATTCTCAGTTCACCCTGTACAATGAACAGATACACATTTAGGTTAATATCTGCCTCCCATACTTGACTGAAAGTGAGGGTCTTATATTTTTTTACTCATCATTTTATTCCCTCAACATCATACAGTTTCATATCACCCAACCATACACAAACACAAATCTGATTCCAAAAACTACATTTTCTATTCAGTGACTTAATTGAGACCTATTTAGTCTTAGAATCTTAGAGACAATTAACAACTTAAAAAATTAATTTGGCATCTATTCTGCTCACTTCTGTTGGAGATAGAACATCTTAAAATTATACTGGATGCCAGGATGGATAAAAACACAATATTGTGATATAAATGCAATACTTAGAGATGACATGTTCTCTTCCCTGCCCAGGTAGGAAAAAGTGGGACTCAACTCACCCCAATGAACAGCTATAAATAATAACGGTGGTATTATTCTTTTGTCTCCCCCTTTGCAGCTGCTAATGGGCTTTGACAGTTAGCTTTGCTCTTTTATGAACTCTCCACCAGCTCTAATCAGTCATGGGGAAGTCAGGCAGCAAAATTTGCATGTGCCAATTCTCACCCTAGCTTTCAAAAAAAAGAAAAAGTTTGAATGTAGAAAACAGTTTTGAATGAGATTTATTTCAGTGTTCCAATTTCTAATTCCATCTTCCAGTATATAGGTTTGATTCCAGTTTAGGTTTGATTGTCAAGTTATAGGTTTGATTGTGAAGTTAGTTTTTCCCTCTGCTCTATCTAGAAGAGAAATAATGGAACTTTAAAGAAATAAAGATATTACAATACAATGTTAGATGAGTAATTGTGCACACATATAAAACACGCATAGAAGGGCTTAATGTTGTGGAAATGTATGTGTTATCCTTGCTGCTCAATAATTTATCCACCTTTACATTATCCACATTCTAATAAGAACACCAGTGGGAAAATCCTATTTTAGTGACGACTGCTGGCACTCACTCAGACTCACATTTATTTGCTCTGATGTTAGGTATTAAAACTTGGGCAACTAGTGGACTATTTGAAAGCTGATGATGAGAATGGAAGTTTCCTTGAAGAAAAAAGCTATAAGCGAGGTCAAGACCTCACCGTGACCTCAAATGTAACTATTACCCTACTGGTTAGTTGAAATTGGAGCTCAAAGACCGAATGTGCTAAGTGTATTTGACCGTGAATTGTTTCATGAAAAGGGTAAAAAAGGAGTATTTGATGGTGTGGCACTTGTTTTTGTTTTGGGGGAAAATGCATTTACTCTCTTTTAAAAATAAAATTGTGCACGGCATAAGAAAGCAATACTTCATAAAAATGGACTCCTTGACCTAATTCATTTCTTCTTTCTAAGTTAAATGATTGGCACAGATTTTATTAAAATACATTATTAATGTATACAAGAGCTCAGTGTGTGTTTACCCGAATTTTTATTATGTTTAGGGTTTTTACATGTATTTTTAAGGATTTCAGATTTGGAAGCAAAGAAAGAAAAAAAATCTTTTAGTAAGTAACTTTTTACTTTCATTTCTCTCTGGCTGTGTCTAGGAAGAACATACTCCCCCTGTGTGTTTCTCTTTACTCTTACAACACTTTTGATCTCAGATGTTTGGATTCTCCCCACATCAAGCAATTCTCTGTGACACCAGCTGGGTGTCCTATAATTCCATTCAGTTCTGACACTATCTGCCTGGAGAGAGCGTCAGATCCCACAGGTGGTTAAGGCTCAGTCCCACAAGACTGCCTCCACTTCAGAGGCTCATCCCAAGCCCCAGGTTGTCAGCTGTATTTCTAACTGGCTATGAATCTGGGTTCCCAGGATCCCCTCCTTGGGTTCAGTAATGTGCTGAAATTTCTCACAGAGCTCAGGGAAACATGTTTACTGGTTTATTAGAAAGGATATAATAACGGATACAGAAGAACAGCTAGGTAAAGAGACCCAAAGGACAAGGAATGTAGGAAGGGACTCAGATCCCATGTGTTCTCCAGGCATACCTCTCAGCACCTCCACATGTTCACCAACCCCCAAAGCTCCCTAGTCTGCATACTTTTGGGATTTTTATGGAGCCTTCATCTTGTAGGCCTGATGGATCATTAACTCAGTCCCCAGTCCCTTTCTTCTTCTAGAGGATGAGGGAAGAGGTGGAAATTTCCAAGCTTCTTATCATGGCTTGATCTTTCTAGTGACTGGTTCCCCATCCTGACCAGGAGGAGCAAGAGCTGCCTCACGGAACAAAGGACACTCCCATTACCTAGGGAATTCCAAGGGATTTAGGAGCCCTGTGCCAGGGAAGGGGTCAAAGTGTAAATATTATAACAAAAGATGTTCCTACTGTTCTTATCACCTAGGAAATTCCAAGGATGTTAGGAGCCCTGTTCCAGGAACAGGGAGCAGAGACAAATACATATTTTTTCTATCATTTCATATTCCCGTTCTCATTTCCTTTCTAATAATGGGTAGTTTCATTATAGAACATACTTTTAAAGCTATAGTCATAGGGTTGTTTGGATCAGAATCATCACCTGAAAAAAATCCAGATTCCTAAGCCTCACATTTGAAGGTTTGTTTGATCAGCATCTCTGGGGAAGACTTTGAAATCTAATATTTAACCAGCTGCCCAGGTGAGTCTTATACCGCTTAAACTTTAGAACCACTGTTGTAGAAGATGCTAAAAAAAAAAACAGGATGGAAGGTAACATAATCTTAGTGATAAGCCCTATTCGTATGAAATTCTTGATCTCTTTACAAATAAATGGTGACATCTTTCTAGTAAGCAATTTGCCCTTCTCTTGCACCCAGCACTCATTTAGTCTATTTCTTATTCTTTTTCTTGTTGACCACAGCCTTGCTCCAGCAGGTTGGGGAGATAGCTATCCAACAAGTTTGGAATGAGCTGCATCCTTCTCTTTTTCTTCTCTTTTCACTTCTCTGTTTGCTCCTTGTTTTGCTTCATCTCCATCAGTTCTATTTTTGAAGGATTTTAGAAGCATTGTGTGAAGGTCAATCTCTGACACCCTTTCTTTCATGTATAAAAACAAAGAATACAGCAAGCTTTGAATAGTTGGGCAATGATACTACAAGAAAGCTAACACTGCTTCGTTGCAGGCTGCAGGTAGAGTTGTGGTTGCTTGTTGTTTTTAAAGATTTATTTATTTATTTTGGGGGGGAGGGGCAGAGGAAGAAGGAGAGAATCCTCAAGCCAACTCAATCAGGGAGTCCAAGGTGGGGCTAGATCCTAGGACCCTGAGATCATGACCTGAGCCAAAAGCAAGAACCAGACACTTAACCAACTGAGCCACCCAGGTGGCCTTGCAGGTAGAGTTTTAGCAGTGAACAAAAAGGCACAAACAAGCAAAATATGTTCTGAGGGAGCAAAAACATGAGTGGGGACTACCCAACGCAGATATTTTTTTTCTCTTATTTAAAACAGGGAAGTTTATAAAAATTTGTTTTGGTGCAAGCACCACAGAAGACATTATATGGCAGGCACCTGTAGAACACATTCGCAAATTATTGCATTCATCATGCAGCTAGGGACTGAGGTTAGAGATAGCAGAATTTCAAGTAGGTACCTGGGTCTCTGCGTTTTAAAAATGAAAGTGTGAACAATTACAACCTAAGACACTTATTTGAGAACAGTGGAGCAATTCTGATACAAGGGAGATTTCAGTTATGCCCAAGGATAGGTTTGAAATAAGAGTTGGAAGACAAAGAGGAAATTGATGAAGGAAGAGGAGGAATTTGAACTAATCAGAGATATTTCCCTGCACCCCCTTTGAAGGGCTTCATCCACACTTTGATTAGGATGGAAGAAAACTAGTTAGAATCACAGTCACACATTGCCTGTTAAGGAAGAATCCTTATAATTGTGTATAAACTTTCTAGGGTGACCTGCATATGGTCCAGACCTGGATGTAGCTTTTCACAATGTAATTTTTTTTTTGTCTTTACAAATTTTTACATCAAACGAAACCTTCAGGCATACAGCAAAATCAAGGTTAAGGTATGAGTGACATTCATGGTCATTCCCTTGATTCTCAGAACTGAAAATCCAGGTAAGTAGCAGGATCTGTACAGCTGTGTCTGAGGAAGAATGATTCTGGTTTAGGTTATTTGACTCATCCATCTGCATTTTGTAAAATTTAATGTAGTTGGAGGAGAATTCAATTAGTGGTCAAAAGGACTGACCTCTGGTCTGTCTGGACTAGAGTGACCCAGGAAGACCTTGGAGCCTTCATTGTCTCTGTGTGTAGTCAAGGGTGGAGGGTGGCAAGGGGAGGAATAGCATGATGATGTTGAATGAACATGGTCTCAAAAGTCTCTTCCAGCCCTAAAATTCCTTTAAATCCTTTCATTTCCTTAGGTGTTCTATAAATAAAAATTTTAAAGGTTAGTGCTGTTCATTCTCTTTCCAGTTCTTTGCCTTAAGAGTTTTGATGGAGTGCCCTGGTTCATACCTGGTTCTTTTAACTCTGTTTACACCTGAGCATGGCCAAGAAGGGGCTGGAATTCATTGCCTCAGTACCAGCATGTGCCCCACCAGACTGTGGGCTGCTATAAATCATTTTACTAGGTTCTATTTCCTGAATATTTCTTTTAGGTAGTGGGGGAAGGGTGGGCTCTAGAATTCAAAACAGATTTATTGCAAAGGCTTTGCAGAATACACTGCAAGGGATGACCCAGCTCTCGGTGCTCCTGTGTAACACAGAGAGGGACTCCCGGTGAAAAAGACTAGTAATTAGTTTCATTTGTAGGTGAAAGAAGGTCTTTGAAGACATCTGGCATTAATTATAGTGGTCACTGTTGCCATTTCCAAATTCTGCTTTTTAAGATTGTGCACTGTCAGTGTAGAAAGGGCTTTTTAGAGAAGGGTATGAGGAAGGGAGTACTTTCTTCCTGGACGCGCAAGTGGTAAAAGCTGAGACAGACAACAAGGGCAATGTGAATGAACATAAATATCCTACCCTTGGGAAGCCCATTCCTGAAAGTTGAATTAAAGGCTCTATTTTTCTGTATACTAGGGACTATGCTCTTTGTCCCAAGAAATAAGCCACCATTCCCAAATGGTAACAACAGTGCATTTGTGCTTCAACCAGCTGTTGTACTTGGTCATGAACCCAACATATTCCATTTCTTATCTTCTAATGGATCTTACCTACCCCTGGCCAAACTCCACGTAATCCTAGTTTCCATCCTCAAGATATCATGGGAGTCACTACTGAACTCTGCACTCATGCTTTCTGGGATGACCCACTCCAGAGGCTCTACTGAGTGACTTCCCTGACCACCAGGTTATCTGCATTTGGAAATATCCAGGTCCTATATGTCTTAGGTCCCATGGACTCTCTGGGCCTCCTGTGACTCTTCAGGCTCCTCTAAGTCCTACAATTTTAACATACAGTGTGCTCCAGGACCCAATAGCTCCCCAAGTGTTGTTCTCACAAAGCCTAGTCCTGCTTTGCCAATGCTCTCCTGCAATTCTACGGCTAGTCCTGCTAATTATAGTCACTAATTAATTAGCCTTTGGTGTGTCAAGGCTAATTGTCAAGCCTTTGGTGTGTATGAGGAACTATATTCAGTACTTTTTATACAGTATCACTTTTATCTCACAGAAGTGTTGAGGAATTCTTTAATATTTACATTTTACATGAGGGGAGATTGAGGTATAAAACTGCAAAACAATCTGTTGATGTCACATAACAAACATCAGAGATGGATTTTTAACCCAGAAAGTTCTGATTCCAAGGTGTAGCTCTTAACCATAAGTACTGCTAGCAGTGAGTCCCAAGAAGCCATGATCTAGTGTTCTCTTTGCTTTCTGAGTTTGAAAAATGTTCTACTTTTCTTGGTACTATCCAAGGCCCCCATTTAGGGACACTAGGCACCAGTGTCCACTCCTCCTTAATTTATTTGCCCTATTTCTAAGGATCAAAGGCTCTGACAAGCACATCATATTAGTTATCTATTGTTGCTCAATGAATTACCCCAAAACTTAGTTGCTTGCAAGAAGCATTTATTATCTCATAGTTTCAGAGTCAAGAATTCAGGGACAGCATAGTTGGGTGCTTCTGGCTCAGAGTCTCTCATGGGGTATAGGCAGGATATCGGCTGAGGCTGTGCCATCTGATACTTTGACACCATCTTGGGAAACTCACTCACCCGGGTTTTGGCTCCAGTTCCTCACAAGAGCCTCTCCACAAGGTTGCCTGAATGTCCTTTGGAAAAGGCAGTTAGTTTTCCCCAGAGTGAGTGATCAAAGAAAGAGCCCCAAACACAATGCTGTAGTCTTTTCATGACCTAAATTCAGAAGTGACGGGCTTTCATTTCTGTGAGTCCTATTTGTTAGAGACAACTAACAAAATCCAGTCCACTCTCCAGGAGAGGAGACTTAAACCCCACCTATTGAAGGGAGAAGTATCCAAGAATTTATGGAAATATTTTTAAAACTACCACATGCAGGTACTTGAGAAGTTACTTCTTGCAAGGCTCTATTTACCTCAATCTCAAACTTGATTGTTGAAGGTCCCTACGATATAAAAGAAAGAACATTCTTTCAGTCACGTCAGACTGTTCCAATCCAAGCCTGCTAGGTGTACGAGCCTGGGCGTCAGCTAGTACATTTCAATTTCCCAACATGGAAAGTGGAGATAATAGTTTTTACTTCACTTTTGTATTGTTATGAGAATTTAAAACTTAGGATTTCTGTGGAAGGGCTATGGAAAAAGTTCTGCAAATAGAAAGTATTTTTGAGTAATTTTTAATATTAGAAAGCTCAACATTATGTTTATTTCTTCTGGATAATATGAAAATGATAATTTTGAGGCCAGGAATATATCTAAAATTCTCACATCCTTCTTCAGTTTGCAGAGCCTTAGGAAGTTACCAAAACAACTTTCTAATAAATCCATGGCATAGGATCCATTGGCTGGAACAAAAAGAATATTGTTGAGTGTCTAACAATGCACACATTTTGATCAAGATAAAAACAAATGGAGTCATTAAGATAATAAAAAATGAGTAAGCTTATCAAGTATAGCTGAATATTTGACTCTATAGAAGAAATGCATCAGTCTAATTAACAAATTAGGAAACTCACACAGTTTTAAAGATAATTTTGTGACACCTATTTCTCATTATAAGAATATTGCTATCAACAGTTCCTGTCACCAAATACTAATTAAAACTTTTCTCCATCCTTTCTACAAAGTGAACAGCAGAAAAAAAAAGTTGTGACTATAAGGATTTTATTTGGAATCTCAACACAGTGAAATTTGCATAAATTCTAATAAAGCAAAATTAAAATCCATTAACACTTGTCTCTGGTAATTAACATAAGCTTGCTGTTTTAAATGACTGTGTTTCAGACATATGGAGGGAAGGAAGGATGGGACAATGTGGAGCCGTAGAAAAATATGAAGATTATAAACTAAGAATAATGTTATTTAGAAAGTCCCCAATTTTAAGAAGGAAATAAAAGTTATTTAGGCTTTTAGGAAACATTGAAAAATGCTTTCCATTTTATAATGTATAGATTCACTCAGGAATTTCGCCAGATGTTTGTTTTACAAGATACATATGACACTTACATTTATGTACATTAATGATAATTTACTACTTGGTTCTAATTACTACCCTCTGGAGAGAACCAAAATGTTGACAAATATTGATTATTTAAGACGAACTACAGAAAACTCGTATTTCCTGATTTAAAAACACAAGAGAATTTAAATTTTCTTTTTCATGGATTCTCAAATATTTGAAGAGAATTAAGCCATAATGCGTTGAAAATGAATATTTTGAACTTCATATTTTGGCTTATTTACTCTAGACAAAATACATTCTGCTAAAGCAGAGGATAAGTTTCTCCGGAAAAAAGATAAACAATAAACTTGCCTTAGAAACAGCTTGTTGAAGATCACTGGTTATAGTCACTCCTAATTGGAAGGAAAGACAATGAAAAGACAGAAAGAAGAAAAAGGAAAAAGAGCATGTTAGCATTATGATGGTGACGGTGGTGATAATGATGAAGATGATGCATTGAGGCCATTGAGTGCATACATGATAACATGCTGTGTGTTACTGTGCATTATATTAGTTTCTATTTGTAAGAATTTACTTATACTAATGATAGTAAAATAACTTATTTTATTTATAATTTTTTATTTATAATTACAGTTTATTGAACATCTACTGTGTGTCAATGTTTGGACATTGTGCGAGGCATTTCATTGACGCTATTTCTAATCCTTACCAGTTTAATCCCTCCTAATCTAATCCTTTTAAGGGAGGTATTAAATTAACTGTTTCTAATGAGAGGAAATTGAAGCCTAAAAAACTAAAGTACGATGTTCTAGTCACATGCTTCGTAAGTGCATAAATCAGGGCTCATATACAGATTCTAGTTCCTTATCCTTTTTCATTCCACCACTTTGCAATTGCATGCTCTTCTAGATTAACGATAAAGTAATAACTCTCATGATAGTAATGCCACCACCACCACTATCCCCATCACCATCAATAAAAGTATATATCTGTAAAGTGCTTTTCAATTTACTAAGTCCTTGGGGTGGGAATTATCTGATAGAAAAGCTGAAAGACAGAAGACACGTCTCCTCATCCTTTGAGATGAAGTTTGTTTGCTTTCACTTTTTTTGGTTTGTTTTTAAAAACCTTTAAAAAATTGTCGTAGAATACATGTAACATAAAATTTACCATTTTAACCATTTAAAAATACACAGTTCAGTGGTGGTAAGTACATTCATATTGTGCACCCATCATCACCATCTCCAGAACTCTTCATCTTGCAAAAGTGGAACTTTATAGTAGCTCCTCATTCCTCCTTCACCTATTTCCTGATAACAACCCTTCTGCCTCTGTGTCTGTGAATTAACTACTCCAGATACCGTTTAGTGGAATCACAGAGTATTTGTCATTTTGTGAGTGGGTTTTTGCACTTAACATAATGTCTTAAGGTTCATTCATATTGTAGCATGTGTCAGAATTTCCTTCTTTTAAAAGGCTGAATAATATTCCATTATATGTTTATATCACATTTTGCGTATTCATTCATCCATTGATAGCTTTTTATTGGCATATTTGAGAAATTATTGCCAAATCCAATGTAGTAAAAAGTTTACCCTAAGTTTATCTTCTCCCCTGCGGGAAACCGGATGTGGGACTTGATCCCAGGACCCCAGGATCATGACCTGAGCCAAAGGCAGACACTCAACCTGTGAGCCACCAACGTGCCCTCCTTTTATGTTGTTTTTAAAGCAGATATTTGAAAATAGCATTCAATTCAGTTCCACAAGCGATGCAGAACAAATGGGCTTCTCCAATTTGAATTTCCAAGTTAGCTGGGGAAAATGAAGGTAAAAACTAAGGACTATGAATAATGGAGAAGAAAGTTACTGCCATTCTGATAGTTTGATAGGAGAGCCAAGGTCCATGGAAAAAGCATTGATCCAGATGTTGGTTCTACACTTGCTTCTGTCCAGCTATGACTTCATCTTCCTGAACTCCAGTTTTTTTCCATTGTCAACAGAAGGGTTTGCACTAACCGGGGGTCTCCCAAATTGTTACTGGAGGATGGAGATGAAGAGAGAAGGTGGTAATTTGTTTCCCATAGGGGTAGTAGAATTATTTCAAACTCCTGAGATCCTAAAATTCCTCCTCCCAAAAAATGGCATTTTCTGCTCTCCCCATTTGAGCATCACTTCATCTATGTCAAAGTCCCTGGGGTGCTGGCACCTGAAAAAGCAGACATATCTTGATGATGACTGTTAATATCCTTTAGGTCATTCAATTCTATGACTCAGGCTACCTTATAAAAAAAGATAATAAACTCATCTACAAGGTAAAATATTCATAATACAATATTAAAAGAGTACCACATAACACATAACACATGAGTAGAAGGAAAAAAAGAAATTTTAATGTTACTTATGGGTGTTTTTTTATCTTTATTTATGCTTTCCTATTTCATTTTCTGAGTATAATATATTAATTTATAATAAAGTACATAATAATTTTGAGGTACTGGCTTTTTATCATTGGGTCAAGTAAGAAACAGATTTGATGCACATTCAGCCAAACTTAAATTTTGAAAGATGAAACTTACATAAAAGCTAAAACCTAACATGATTAACAAGGGCCTTCATGAATTAGTTTTATTATGTCTAGTATGCTTCTTACTATATAACACACATACACAAACACACAGCCCTATCCAATGTCCCACGTCAGCTAAGAAACCACCTAAGCTTCTGGGCATGATCTACAGGGATTTTCTGCATCTTTGGTCTTGAAATGGTCTTCTCACTCATTTTGCTTTGAAAATGCCTACCTATGCTTATTCTCAACGTAGACATTATTTCCTCCGACAGCCTTTGCTGGCCACCAACCCCATCAGAGTCAGTTAGATGTTCTCCGGTGAATCCCAAGAATTCACCATACTTATTCCTGACGTAGCACTTACCACACTATTTCTTTTTTTTTTTTTATTTTTTATTGGTGTACAATTTACTAACATACAGAATAACCCCCAGGGCTCATCCCGTCAAGTGCCCCCCTCAGTGCCCGTCACCCATTTACCCCCACCTCCTGCCCTCCTGCCCTTCCACCACCCCTAGATCGTTTCCCAGAGTTAGGAGTCTTTCACATTCTGTCTCCCTTTCTGATATTTCCCACTTATTTTCTCTCCTTTCCCCTTTATTCCCTTTCACTATTTTTTATATTCCCCAAATGAATGAGACCATATAATGTTTGTCCTTCTCTGATTGACTTACTTCACTCAGCATAATACCCTCCAGGTCCATCCACATCGAAGCAAATGGTGGGTATTTGTCGTTTCTAATGGCTGAGGAATATTCCATTGTATACATGGACCACAGCTTCTTTATCCATTCATCTTTCGATGGACACCGAGGCTCCTTCCGCAGTTTGGCTATCATGGCCATTGCTGCTATAAACATCGGGGTGCAGGTGTCTTACCATTTCACTGCATCTGTATCTTTGGGGTAAATCCCCCACAGTGCAATTGCTGGGTCGTAGGGCAGGTCTATTTTTAACTGTTTGAGGAACCTCCACACAGTTTTCCAGAGTGGCTGCACCAGTTCACATTCCCACCAACAGTGTAAGAGGGTTCCCTTTTCTCCCCATCCTCTCCAACATTTGTTGTTTCCTGCCTTGTTAATTTGCCCCATTCTTACTGGTGTGAGGTGGTATCTCATTGTACCACACTATTTCATATAAAGCTCCAACCTCCTACACTATATATTCAGTTCCTTGAAGGAAGGTATTTCATTCAGAGCTGTATCCAAAGGACATAGCATGTGCGTGACCCAGAGTTGGTACTCTAAGTACTTTTAAGAATAATGAGTTAATGGAAACTCTCTTGAGAAGCGACTGCATAAGCCAGGTAAAACTCATCCATGCCCTGACATCCTGAAACTCTTGTTATGTCTACACAGTCACTATCATTAATATTGTTTTTTTTAAGATTCTATTTAATTAATCAATTATTTATTTATTTATTTATTTATTTATTTATTTATTTTTAAAGTTTATTTATTCATGAGAGACACACACAGAGAGGCAGAGACATAGGCAGAGAGACAAGCAGGCTCCATGTAGGGAGCCTAATGTGGACTCCAGGATCATGCCCTGGACCTAATGAAGGTGCTCAACCGCCGAGCCACCCAGGTATCCCAATATTGGGGTTTTGATTTTCCAAAGGAACTAACCACATTCGTCCCCTTGGAGTAAAATCTTGTTTCATTATCAGAAACAGTTTTCCTAAGGGAGGAGAAAGAGAAAGAACAACAAAACAGAAAAACCTAGAAAGGAAGAAATGGAACCCAATGACTGATATATCCTGTATAAGCTCATTAGCTTATTCATTTCTTCTGTGTTTATTTATCCTCCCGGAGTTTCAGGCAGGCATGCGCCATATCTATTTCCTTTACCAGGACCAAGTACAGTGCCTGGAGCAAAGATAATGACCAGATAATATTTGTGATTGGCAATAATTTCTTTGTCATTGATCTCCCTCAGACAATAAGAATGATCTTAGGAAGTGCCTGAGAAGAAAGCAACCAATTTTCTATACTTGATGAGCTCATAAAGAAATAAAAAATCAGGAAAATATGGTCAGAATAATTCCAAATATCCTTTATTCTGCTCAATTAAATCTTTATAATTAAGCTGCATTTGTTTTTTAGACAAAGAGATGATTTTCAATTTTATATTACAAAATCTAACTCCCAACTTTGGGTGGAAAGACAGTCAAATTGGCAAATACAGCAAACTTTAAAACTTGGAATAATCAATTCTTGAGACCCAAAGTAAACCATTGGAGCTATGTGCATATGTGTGCATACAAGCCTGCATAGTGACATAAATATGAACCTCTATGCCCTTGTTTTCTTAGTTCTTCATTGTATGGATGGTATATTTTATCAACTGGTCCCTATTTCAAATTTGAAAGACTCCTCATTTTTTGGCATGATGTAAGTATTTTGAGAGAGGAAAAGTGCAGATTTTAAAATGTATGTTTTCCTACATATTATAATGCCCTAGATATTATTTCTGTATATCTGAATCACATTTCAAAAATGTGACTATTTCTTAAATATTGCCTGAGATTCTCCTCTGTATTCACATGATCCTTTAGGGAATCTGGTATTTCAGCACTAACAGAAGTACATTTTATGTAATGCTATTTCCAATCTGAAAGACAGCGTATGGGATAGTTTCTGGGAAGAAAATTACTTTGGTTCCTGTTGTGACTTTTGAAGCCAACTCTTAAGACACCTGCAAGGCAGAAGAAAATCTTAAAGCTGGCCACAGGTGCAGAAATAACCATTTATATAATGTGGACCATGAGATTCTGAAGTGCAAAGCCCCAAACCCACTCATAATGAGACAAACAGGTCCAGATCTATGAAACAGCCCCAAAAACTTTGGTATATGTGTTGCCGAAGCGAGCACACCACAAAAACCTTGACCAGCAGCACAGCTGCTGTTAAGAATTAGACTCAGGCCTTTACATTTGTTTTAACTCTTTTTTTTCCCTCCAAAAAAAAGAATATATAGGTGAGTGTGAATCCAGACTCACTTGATTCATTCAACTCAACTTCTTTCAGACCCTTTGAAATTCGAATTCACATCTGATTCATGTACAATTCCTTAATTTATTACACACAAAAAATGTAATGTAGGGGGGCACCTGGGTGGCTCAGGTCATGATCCCGGGGTCCTGGGATTGAGTCCCACATTGGGCTCCCCCTGGGGGACCCTGCTTCTCCCTCAGCCTGTGTCTCTGCCTCTCTCTTTCTGTGTCTCTCATGAATAAATAAATGCAATCTTTTAAAAAAACAAAAACAAATATCTGTCTGAATTTTGAGAGCTTTGAAGAAATGTTTTATAAAAATTTTTATCTTTGAAGCTGGACATTCCTTTCAAATGTATTGGAAAAACATTTGAGATTTCGGATATTTTTAGTGGGCTTTGATTGGTTACCAAAATGTATAATTTTCCTATCTAATTTTAGTCTTTAATTTTCTATGATTGGTAATTACAGGGAAGTGCTATGCCAGCCATGTGGTGGAATACAGAAGACAGAAACCACAATATTTAGGTTGAAATTACTTTATACTAATAAGCTAAACAAACATTTGTTCTAAACCTCAATTCTTTTATTGTTATGATGGGAAGCAGCTAAGAAAGTATTCCTTTTGTTTGTTTTTTGCATGTAATGAAATTGAAATACAACTATTTCTATTCACTAAATCAATAATCCACTTCTCCAAATAAGATGTTTCCATAAGTGTACATTTTCTCCATGTGATCATAAATATAGATTTTTAAAACTTTTCAGTAAAGAAACCAAAATCCATTTTTATTTATTTATTTATTTATTTATTTATTTATTTATTTATTTATTAATGAGAGATACAGAGAGAGGCAGAGGGAGAAGCAGACTCCCTTGGGATCACTCCCTGAACCAAAGGCAGATGCTCAACCACTGAGCCACCCAGGTGTCCCCCAAAATCCATTTTTAAGGACCAGTGGGATCACTAAAGATTTCAATATGCCTAAAACTGGAGAAATATTTTGTGAAATACTAGTCAGTTATCACTATCCTGGCAGTAACTTGACACCAGACCTCCTTTCCCCACAGTATTTGAAATTTTGAGCTAGAAGCTTTCCATCAACAGAGGTGATGGATATCACCAACGGATACTCAGAGTCTAGTAAAGACCTTACTACCTGAAACATTAACTATCGTTTTGACAGTTCAGGTTTTGACACAGGATTCTCCAGTTAAGACTAGTTAATATATCAGATATTGCCAAGCAGGGCTGCTTCATACAGCTGCTCAGATTGTGCACTGCACATTTCCAGGGGGAACCATAAAAAATGCTGTCTTCTGCAGCAAACCAACACCAAATATTTAAGGAGCACTGCTTTAGATAAATTAGTGTGGGTTCTTACTGCTGTTTCAAGAGTGTTTTATTTGTTGTAATTTGAACTGTCTGAATGTGTCCCCTGAGGCAGGTTTATAAAGGATAATTTCAAAAATTGGAAAAATAAATAAGTGGAATGACTAGGCATGGGGAGATACGATTGCTGTTTCAAACCCTTCCACTGATTTGCAAGTGGATGTTGAGCAAGTAGCTAAGACACTCTTTACTTCCATTTATTCTTCAAGAAGATGGCTGGTGATGTTTGCTTCATATTTCGAATGGGATGCTCGATGATGTGTGCCATACATTTTGCCATTCTCAGATAAAATGGGACACTCTAAATATCTTTACTGCAGCCTCTAATATTGACAAAGCTAACACGAGCCCGTGTCTGCTGAGGACAGGAAGTACACTGAGCATGTGAACGTGTATTATCACAGGAGACACTTCTTTTGGCAGCTGTGCTGCTTAACGGATCCACTGGTTCCGTAAAAGCAAGAGTGTGGGGAGGAAGAAAGTTAGGGCTGGAAAGATTTCATCCAAGTACTTATCTGTCCTTCTGCCAAGATTCAACATTAGTGGACTGTTCCTTACTCTCTCCCCCTTTTCGACATGTGGGGACCTTGATAGCAGAATGGCTTTGTGAGCATGGTCCAAAATTAGACAAGCAAACACCAGCTGGAAATTAGAGATCACAAAGATGCTACACATCTTTCTATGCTTCACCTCCCCTGGCCCAGGGCTTTGGACCTAGTGAGAATGCAAAAGTACTTTTAGAATTAATATCCCTGTGAACCTGCATTGTATATTATTTTCCTGAAAAATGGTAGGTCCTTGGTAAAGGCTCATAGATGTCACGGTGCTCAATTATTTAGGATCCTCTACTATGGAAGTGAAAGGAACAAAACACGATTTGGAATATATTCTCATGATTTTTGCCGTTTCCTAAAGACTTGATCCTTTCAGAGTGGGCAGCATATCATACTGGCAAAATCGTATTTCATAAATGAATATGCGTAGAGGTGTATGCATACCTATGTTACGATTAGTAAGATTTTTCGGGGCAATTCCAGACAGAGGGGGAAAAAGATGTATCATGCCCTTGTAAAGCCTCTACAAGTTTTAAAATGTGTGTGTGTGTGTGTGTGTGTGTGTGTGTGTGTGTTTGAGTGTGGGTGAGATGTTCCTGCCTCCTGCTCTGAGTTCCGTGAAGAATTTACTTGTAGAAACAGGTCTTCTTTCTATACAATGTTAACATGTTGATAAGTCTAATACAAAGGCAATGACTTAGGATATAATGACAAATCAATCCAAAGCATCAAATGAAGGCTTTTTAAGGACTTTACTCTGTCAACTGAATATCCGGCTTTGCATTAAAATTTGACTGAAAGAAATCACTGTAAAAGCCACATACCTTCATCTGCTAAAATGAACACAGAATGGAACCTTTGTCACACACACCCAATATTTGACTTTTTCTTTTCAGCTGGGCTATTATTTAATATTTGTTGAACCAGATCTGTGCAGGGTAGTGGCGGCTCTCCATGATTCGTTAAGGACTTTGGTTTATGGAATTAACATGCACCCACAAGAGGCTCCATTTTAGTTGGCGAATCACAGGACCCGTGGGTGGGCTCAGCTGTAGTGGGTGCTGCTTTATTTTAATAAAAGCTCCAAAAAGGTAAAGTCACTTTTACCTAGAGATTTCTCATCTGCTGCTTCAAATGGTTTTTCTCCCCCTTGATGTCCTTCCACCTCATTAACTCCCTTTTTTCCCCTTTTTTATTTTATTTTATTTAAAAGATGTTATTTATTTATTCATGAGAGAGAGAGAGAGGCAGAGACTCAGGCAGAGGGAGAAGCAGGCTCTATGCAGGGAGCCTGATGCGGGACTTGATCCCAGGACCCCAGGATCACGCCCTGGGCCAAAGGCAGGCCCTAAACTGCTGAGCCACCCAGGGATCCCTTTCCCCCTCTTTTTAAAAAAGTGGTCTCCATACCCAGCGTGGAGTGCAACATGGGGTTTCAACTCACACCTGAGCTGAGATTAAGAGTCAGATGCTTAACTGACTGAGCCATCCAGAGAACCCCTCCCCCCATTAACTTCCTTAGAAACTTTTTTTTCAGTTACTTTTTAAAAAATGATTTTATTTATTTATTTGACAGAGAGAGCATATGAGCACAGGTAGGGGGGAGCAGGAGAGGGAGAGGGAGAAGCAGACTCCCCACTGAACAGGGAGGCCGACTAAAGAGCTCGATACCAGGACCCTGAGATCGTGACCTGAGCTCAAGGCAGACGCTTCACCCATTGAGTCACCAAGATGCCTCTTTTTTCAATTACGTGATTAAAACTCAGAAGATCCATAGTTTTGCATTGATTTTTTTTCATCACCTGTAAGCCACTGAACAGCACATAGAGTTGACTGACTGTAAGTTGTTTTCTGAAGCAGTGATTTTCAAGCCTTTATCTTAGCAGTCACACCTGACAGGTAAGGTTTATTCCTGTGTCATGTTTCTTAATTCTTTCAGTTTTCTCAGTATCATTTATGACACAGAAGAAGGAAAAGGAGGAGGAGGAGGAAGAGGAATTTTTGTTGGTGTTCCTGATTTATTCAGCTACATTGCTGTACATACCAATATGAGCCTTTTTTTTTAAAATTTCCTAGAGATCTACTACGGCGTCTGAATGTGTTCCTTTTAATGAGTCAGCTGAGATAGGTTTGCTAATTTATTTATTTATTTATTTATTTATTTAGCTAACTCATTTATTGGACATGATTGGAGTTCCTTCTTTCCCTTTCTTTCTCTCTCTTCCTCTTTTTAAAGAAGAATTTATTTAAATGTAAATTATATTATATTTTAAAGATAAATTATATAAATCATTTATGATTTCCAGCTCTGTTTCTTTAAAGTGGAACAAGATAAGTAGAGACATTGTCTAGATTTTTTTTTTGCTGATTTTTGTTGTTTTCTCCATTTTGACGATTTTTTCGTCCATGTCTAGTTGGACAACAGTTTTTCCTAGTGACTTAGCTTTATTTGAACAAAGCATTCATCTCAGTTTTCTTTGAAAGTACTTTGTCTTTTTGCATTTGTATTTTCGCTTAGTGAATATGTAAATCAGATCACCTCCCAGTGAATATAGCACACGGGACAGAAACAGGAGTAGACATAATGACTTGGCTGACCTGGTGGGATCAAAGCCATGTTGGTGACTAGAGAGGGGACACGGGCATCTGGAAGGTCAAGTATGAGGATCAGGGAAGAGAGAATTCATATAATATTCTCAGGGACTTGGCTGACCTAGTGGGATCAAAGCCATGTTGGTGACTAGAGAGGGAACACGGGCATCTGGAAGGTCAAGTATGAGGATCCGGGAAGAGAGAACTCATATAATATTCTCGGGGACAATCACTACATAGAAAACACTACTGTTATCACTGATTGGGGCAGATGGTGATAGACCCAAGGAGAGGACAAATAGCAATGTGAAAAAAGAGCACAAATGTACGGGTAGCTTTAGTACAGTGGCTCCCAAACCTGGATGCATTTAAAATCCCCTGGGAAGCTTTTCAAAGTCCTGATGTCCTGGCACCACTGAGACAATCTGTGAGAATCTCTGGGGCTAGCACCTGGATATCGGTATGTTTAAGAAGCACAACAGGGGAGCCTGACATACAGACAGAGCTGAGTCCTCAGCTTTAGTATAACTGCCTGGGTTAAGTTAAAAAAATAAAAATGATTATTCCCACGCAATTATCTTCAAGCAGATGAAGGCAAAGGACATTTTTGTTCCACCTTCAAAGTGCTGGGATCACTGTTGACTAAAGTTGGTGAGGAAAAGTCTGCTTGTTGCAAACGGGGTAATCTCATAATGGCTAGAAATGAAAGTCAAACCCTCTTAGGCAGAAAGCAGCTGGTCATGCCTGCGTCTTAGTCTGGTCGGCCTTGGGCTCTTTTCACAACCTTTAGTAAGAAACAATCTGCCACTCAACAACACAAAAAATGTGTATCTGGGGTAAGTACTTTTACTGAGTGCATTTGCTTTTAATGAGCACACTGTCATGTGTGCATTTTGCTACCGGCTTCCCTGGGTGAATTTGTTCCATTCCTAATTTTTTGTTAAATGTTTTATGCTCTTTCCCTGAGAATGTTGAATCCAATATATACACAGTGAAGGACTCAGAGGGGATTCATCTCCTTGAGGTGTTTTCTTTGCGTGAATTTTTATGCCCCTTCCCCCAAATATTTTTTAACAAGTGCAATTTATCTCTTGTCCCCGATTCTCTATACATTGTTGGATTGTCTACAGTGGCTAGGAACTCGTAACTGTTTTATAGTTTAGAAAAGGAACTCGATGAAAATTTAACGAGGCATGTAAAAAGCTGGAATTAGGATACCAATTCATTTCTGGCCTTTTAGTCTGACATCATTATATGTATGTATACATACATTCACATATACGTACATATATATTTGTTGGATAAACAAGTAGAATAATACAAAGAAAAATTCTAAACAGCCTGCAGTGATTAGCCAGAGGGGTAACTGTTGGAAGATTTTTGTTGCTTTCAGATGTTCAATTTCCTTTATTCTGATGTTGAGAATAGGTGTAAAGATAGCAATTCTAGGGGAGAGTCTGGCCCCATAAGGAAGGGCTAGAAGATTCCATACAAAAGGCAAGGAGCTCATCTCACTTGGAGTGCTCATGACTCTCCAAACATAGCCCCAAAGAGGTTGCTTATTTATTTATTTATTTTAAAGATTTTGTTTATTTATTCATGAGAGACACACAGAGAGAGGCAGAGACACAGGCGGAGGGAGAAGCAGGCTCCCTGCAGGGAGCCCGACGTGGGACTCGATCCTGGGACCCCGGGGTCACACCTTGAGCCAAAGGCAGATGCTCAACTGCCGAGCCACTCAGGTGCCCCAGGCTCCTTATTTAATCTCCAGAGTGAAACACTGTTTACATCAGCTTCTTTGGTGTGTGTGTGTCTGTGTGTATTTATGTGTTTATTCCTACTGGTTCATTTTGTTGCTTGGACCAAATTAATTATTTGACAATGTTATTTTTGCTTAAATCACCTATGTTTTCTTTTTTTTTTTTTTTGTTATTGTTGTTGTTGTTTTTTGTTTTTTTGTTTTGTTTTGTTTTGTTTTTTCACATAGCTAATAAGTGCTAGAGGTGGAACTCAAGCTTTGGAATCTTTGCTCTAAACCCTACCTGCCACATGCAACAATGTGGATGAACCTTGAGGACATACATAAGTGAGATAAGCCAGCCACAAAATGGCAAATACTGTATGATTCCCTTAGACGAAATCCCTAGGGGAATCCAATTCATAGAGAAGAGAGCAGAAGGGTAGCTGATGGAGGCTGGGGGAATTGGAGAATGGCAAGTTGTTTTTTAATGGGTACAAGAGTTTCAGTTGGGAAGTTGAAAAGTTCTAAAGGCGGATGGTGATGATGGTTACATGAAAATGTGACTGTTCTTAAAACCACAGAGCTGTATGCTTAGAAATGGCACAGACAGTAAATTTTATATTGTGCATTTTCAGCCACAATTTTTAAAATGAGGAAACAAGCCCTTGTGTGTTCCAGTTTAACAGGCCAACTTGTCTAGGGCCTTTTATTTTATTTACTACAGATAACAGATAATTTTTGTTTTAGCATGGCCGATTTTAATGTCAGTAGTCTTATTCATGAGAAAATTAAATGTATGGCCCAAACTTGAGAGAGAATTCCTGGATAGAGGCTAAAGTGGTGATTGCCATTTGATTAGAAACTATGGATATTCTTGAATCTAAAATCCCTTCATGTTTTCTTATATATGAATAGTGTTTGATAGGTTAAAAAACGCTTTTAGATAGAAATTTGTTTATTTTTTTAAATTCTTATGATCAACTTACAAGTATTAGCCACATTTTACAGATTAGAAAATTAAAGTGGAGGGCTCCTGGGTGGCTCAGTGATTGAGCGACTGCCTTCGGCCCAAGGCGTGATCCTGGAGTCCCGGGATCGAGTCCCACATCAGGCTCCCTGCATGGAGCCTGCCTCTCCCTCTGCCTGTATCTCTGCCTCTCTCTCTCTGTGTGTCTCATGAATAAATAAATAAAATGTTGAAAAGAAAAAAAAAAGAAAATTAAGGTGGAGAGAAAAAAAAATCCCGTAGAGGGGAGTCTCTGACACCACTCTGGTAGCTCTCAATAGACAGAAGGGCTGGAGAATATGAACCAATAGGTAGGGAAGCTTCACCAGTAAGAGCATCACATCTTTAGTGAATGTGCCTCCTCACAGGAAGGCATATTCAAGATATTTGCAGGACAGAGTCAAGGAACAGGAGGACAGAAAGAACGGAGATGGGGATGGTGAGGAGCTGGATACAGGGTCAGTCCATAGTAATTTCGATATTTGATGCTTCCACTTTGCAAACCTCCACATCTGTCTTGTTAGGTGCAGCAACACCTGAGGGAGAGTTTATTAAACTTCATGTTGAAACCTTAAATTAATAACCAGGAAACCCTAGTTCCTTAAATCCTTAGTGCCTATAATTTACTTCTTATTCTTACACACACACACACACCCTCCAAAGCAGACAAAAAAAGCTAAGAACCCCCCAACACAGCCAATGTAAAACAAACCCTCCCTTTTGCGTTTGGATGGAATGTCTCCCATTTATGTGCGGGTCTGTGGTCTTTGTATTAGAATGGAAGTGCCCGGTGGGCGGAGACCTTGTCATTCTGGATTAACTCTGCTCGGGTTTAGTGAATCACCACAAACAGAGGAGTGCTTATTAAACATTACTTGAATGACTGATAAGACAAGTAATTGTGCCAGAAGAAATGCTAATTTTAAAATGTCTCTAAATTCCTGAACTTCACACGTGGGAAGTCCGGCGACCTGGGGTAGCTCTTGGGAATTAGTAATCCGATACAGAATCTTTCCCCTTTGAGTCACCTGTTACAATTTGGCCTCCTTTGCTGTGGCTGAAAATCATTACCAGCTGACAGCTCTCCCCAGCCTGGTGTCTGCAACCAAAGCAAAGTGTGGAAAGTTGCTGATGCTGGGCAGCCAACGACCTTGATCCATAAATTTGTCTGGATTGCTTAGATAATCCAGATCACTCTGCAGAGTTGTGGAAGTCCATTTTGATGGATATTTATTTTAGTAGGTTACAGAAATCCCTCTCTTAGCTGAGGCAAGGCCTCAAATGTTTAGTTCTGCCTTTTATGAGTGTTAGAAAAAGATGAAGTCTCTATTTTGATTGAACAGTCTTGTAGTAGCAAAAGATCTATTTGAGAACACAGGTGACTGGCTGGTGCTTAGAATGAAAATAGAGTGAATCCAGACAAAACCAGAACCTCCCAGATCATACCAAACACATGGAAGCAGATTTGGGAGACCACATTGACTTTTTTTGGCTACTCTCAAGCGATACCAACTAAAAGGTAATTTAGCTGCTAAACAAAACAAAACTTAAGTGCATATTGTGGGACTCCCACTAAAACACAGGACAAACATTTACCTAAATAGAGACGCTATGGTGTCATGGAAAAATGAATGGGCTTGGAATGAGAAGAGCTGGTTCTGCGAGCTAGCTCTACTGTATCCTAGCTGTGTGATTTGGGCAGCGTGAGCTCGGTCTTCATCCAAACATAGGGAAACAGTAGCATGTGCTTTAAAAGGGGGCTGTCTACGAAAAATTTCCAAATACCAATGGAGACACACACACCCCTTCCCCAGGAGTGAGTTTAATTATTTTCCCTTTGAATATGGACTGTACTTAATGACTTGTTTCCAATGAAGTGTAAGGAAAGGGAAAAATTGTAACTGTGTGGCGCAGAAAACTGGCGAATGAATATAAATGTAACCAAGTGACCAAGGTCAACATCACCAATGATAAGTAACATCAATATTATATGTCCAGTGAGTTAGGTAATGAATTGGGGACTTCACTCTGTGGCATTCTTCCCTCAAAAACCCCTAGCCTATTCATGAATAAGCATCAAACACAAATTAAGGGCCATCCCATAAACTGGCTGATCCATACTTTTCAAAAGATAATATCTTTTGAATTGCAAATTTTGAATTTGATAACATCTGCTGGATGCTGGGTGAAGGGTCTATGGGGACTCTGCGCTATCTCAGTGACTCTTCTACAAATCCAAATTTATTCCAAAATAAAAAGAAAATTTATTTTTTTATTTTTTTTAATTTTTTATGATAGGCACACAGTGAGAGAGAGAGAGGCAGAGACACAGGCAGAGGGAGAAGCACGCTCCATGCACCGGGAGCCCGACGTGGGATTCGATCCCGGATCTCCAGGATCGCGCCCCGGGCCAAAGGCAGGCGCTAAACCGCTGCGCCACCCAGGGATCCCATACAAAGAAAATTTAAATAATGGTGTGGTAATTGAGGTGATGCGCGCAACAGGAATTTGTAGACACACAGGATTAGAAAAATGTGGAGAGCGTTATTATTAACAGAATAACTACATTCAAAGCTCAGTGATCCATAAAGTATTTTAATAGTCAAGTACAGGGCTGATCAATAATGTTTGGGGTTCTAGATGGTCATTACCCCCAAAGTCATGAGGATTTTCAGGAAGAATGAAGTAACTATCCATGTACTCTATTTGTAGGCAGCTCAGGTCACAATTCGTGTATTAATAACCAAATAATTGATAGAGTACATAAATATGTAAAGTTCACTTATACAAACCTGGATGAAATTAGGCAGTAAATTAGAAATTCAAAATCTATAAAGATTAAGGTAATTTTCCATTTTCTTCCGAATTGGCAGCACTAGCTAAAGCAAGATCAATATTAATTAAGAAACCCGGGGAGAAGAATAATAAATTACTGAAATTGGTTGGTTAACAGAAGTTGTTATGTAATTCAGAAGTTAGAATTACAGAATTAGACTTAAAAGGAATTTTAGAGATCATTTGCTCCAATCCTTTTATTTTTAAGGGGAAAGGAAGAACATTTAATTTGGAGATGCTGTCAAGTTTTTTCAAGGTCTTCCCACTGGCTAGCAAGGACACAGAATGTGGATTTCAATCATATCCCTCGGAGGAAGGGATTCTTTATGGGGGGCCATGAGTTTCAAGGGTCTATCAACCCCTGAAATTATATGTAAAAGTGTACCTGTGGGTGCATACTTGAATTTTTTTGAAAAAGACTCAAAGACTTATAGCAGCTTTCATCAGCTCCTTAAAGGAGCCTTAATACAAAGAGTGAGAACCACTGCTTTAGAATTCAAAAAATTACTTGTTACAACTGTTCTTAGAACATTGCTAGAATAGCTGTGATCGGGCGCATTCAGGGTGGTATGGTCGTAGACCAACATTGCTAGGATAATTTAATTGTGTCTACAGCTTGCATCATATTTTATTTAATTAATGAATTAATTTTTAAAGATTTTATTTATTTGAGAGAGAGAGAGAGAGCACACTGGAGCCAGGGGTGAGGGGCAAAGAGAGAGGGAGATGCAGACTTGATCCCAAGACCCTGAGATCATGGCCTAAGCCAAAGGCAGATACTTAACTGACTGAACCACCCAAGCCCTCCCAGCTTGCATCATATTTCAAATAGAAAAAAATGGTAGCTGGGGCCTGATTGGTTCCCAGAAGTTACTACATTTTTTGAAAAAAATAAGATGATGAGATTTCATCTGGATATGTGACCCTTTCCTCTGTGAACAAAGCAGGCTTCTGTTGATAAGGTAAAAGATAAATGATGTATTGAGCTCCTACGATGTGCTGATCCCTGACTATGTTGATCTAATTTTAATACTAACATCCCATTTTACAAATGAGGAAAGTAAGGCACAGAGAGGTTTGGTAACTTGTCTACAAGTCACTAAGCTAGTAGCTGGTGAAACCATATTTTCTGAAGCCAAATGCTAGGGCTGGTACTTTAAACACCACATTGTGTTTCTTGGTCTCTGATGTATTAGGTATTTATATGGTCCATTGGATAAGCAAGCTTATCATTGGACTTCGTAGGGATTCTTATTTTGTAACCGTAGAGGCAACAGAATATGGGGCAGGAGGAATGGTCTTGGCAGGTAAGATTATACAAATGGGAGTAGTTCTGTTTCTACCTCCTTCTAGCTCACCTTGGATAAGCAACGTAACCACCCTAAGCCTTGGTTCTCTTATCTATAAAATGAGGATAATAATGGTATTTACCTCATAGAGTTGTCCGGATGATGATATGAGATAATGCCTGTAAAACACTTAACATTGTTTTTGCCAAATAGTCTATGCTCTTTAAATGTTAGCAATTATTAGTATAACCGGATATGTTCATACTCATTCACTTCAGAAATATGTTTTTCAACAAACCAGGAAAAGAGGAGCAAAAAGGTTGCCATGTATAGTTAAACCTTAATGTGGTTTCAATGAATTCCCTAAGGTTTCAATTAATACTGATATCAACTTTATAAATTTCTAAAATAGCCAGCTGGAAAATTATCATGGTTGCACAACTCTGTGGATATTCTAAAATCTACTGAATAGTACACTTTAAAAGGGTGATGTGTATGGTATGTGAATTATATCTATCTATATATTAAATATTATATATTATATATATTAAATATTTTATTTATTTATTTGAGAGAGAGGGGGGGAGCACAAGAGAGAGAACAGAGGGAGAGGCTGAGGCAGGGAGCCTGACATGGGGCTCCATCCTAGGACCGGAGACCATGACCTGAGCAGAAGGCTTATGCTTCATTGACTGAGCCACCCAGGCACCCCAAAGCTGATATATTTTTTAAGTTACCATGGCTGGTGCCAGACACACAGAAAACCCACTAAATCTAAGCAAACATTTAATGAAGAATAGACATTTAAATTTTAGAATCAAATGATGTCAAATGCCAGATGTCAAATGCTGCTCCTTGTTTGACCCTTTGGTTTTTCTAGAGGTTGTACAACCTCTTTTCAGTGTATTAATATACTTCATTGCACTCATCCAGTGGCCTGAAATATGATCACAAAAATAGCATGTAGCATATGATCACAGAGTACCTGAAATAAAGGGAGTCTGTGTCTCCATGGGCCCAAATAGGTAGGAGATTTCAATGTGTTACATTTAGATGAATGACATGTGGGGCACATTTTATATATAAACATCACAAGTTATGGTACTTCTGTTGATATGCATTCGTATTCTAACATGGTATCCAGTGAACTCATCTATAAATTGCATGGAAATTCTGATTTATAAAACACTGCTCCTCAGGGCTTCCCTCCATTCATTTTTCCTTTTTGCTTTCTGGTTACTATAACAGTTTGCAAAGGATCAAAGAAGCATTCATACAGCGTATCAATGCATGTCAGTGGCTTGAATTTGTAGATGTACAGAATAATGGCATCTTGTTAAAAAAAAAAAAAGGTGTGTCCTCAGGAAAGGTGTTGAAAAGACATTGAAATCCACTCCATCAGTCTTTTTATGGCTCCAATTGTATTTTGAACAGACAAAATGCCCTACAACTTTAGAGTCCTGATAGCTGTTTTGATGCCCGGAGATTCCAACTTCACAAATCAAAGAATACAAAGAGGCCATTACATGACCTATGCAAATCCGCCCTCACACATTTACTCCTGATGCTCTCCTTTGAGGTGACGCGATGTGCCCAAGTTGAAAGTCTGAAAGCTGGAGGGGTGCGGGCTTTCTGGCTGGGATCTGCCATTGAATCAAATGCAAAATTTTTTATCTGGATCAGCTGTCATAGTCTCCTCATTTGTAAGATATGAGCAAGAAGTGCATCTTCAGGAGACAATGGAGCTTCACAATTTAGGATAAGATAAACTGTATTGTCCTAGACAGCCCCATTCTTAAAATCTAAAGGCATTAGACAGTGTGACCAAGAAAAGCGTCAGCTATCTATTGTGTCATATCAAAGTAATGCAAATAACAACATTATTTGCAGTAATGCAAATAATAACAAGAAGTATTTTAAAAACGGTATCTATTATGGAACCATTGACTTTAGGTAAACTTGAACCAAAAAAAGGAATTTGTGATATTTTTTTTTTTCATTTAAATTTGCTTTTAAGATCCTCTTAGTCCAGGGGAAAATTTAAGGTCTTGTTCAAAGTTCTCTGCATTCTCTGAACTTTCCTTTGCAGACAGAAAGCTCTGTGTGAAGCCCAAGTCTTCGCAGCAGCGAGTCAGAGCCCGGAGGAATCAGGCCTGTGGGCAGAAAGTCCTGTGGAGAGAGAGGTAGGGGGCTGCTCCTGGGGGGAAATTGCTGCCTCTTTTCCAATTAGTCAGAAGCTTCGTGGAGGAAATAAGACTTCAGAAGCTGTTTGAATGATGGAAACAAGAGAACTAGGACTAAGTGGGGCCTGTGACCATGCCAGGTGCTAAGTCCAGCTTGAGAGAAGACAGGAAAGGGATGGAGATATGATTAAATGCTTTAAGGTAATAAGAAACACAAAGAATGTGCACAGTGTTAGGGAGTGTGGGATGTAAGTGAAACCACATGACCCGTGCTGCTTGTCACCCACACAAGACTCGTCTCTACCCTCAAATCCAGTTTTTGGGTAAACCGCCCCGTTTGTACACAAGTACTTAGCAGGTGCCCCCCACCTCCCCGTACTGAAATCACTCCAATGGCTCACTTTGAAAGCTGCCTGTTCAGTGGTAGGGTTTTTTCCTTTCATTCCTCATTCAGCAACTTAATGAAAAATTCACATTGATTGAGAAGCAGTTACTGTACTAGAGGTATGAGAAAAATTGGGGCAACGTCCTCTCTCTTTAACTCTGTGGGATATACTGATACCAAAGCCAGCAGTGGGCTCCATGCACAGAGGTGCACCCCAGGGCAATAAGAAGACCCAGAAGAGACTACCCAGAGGAGGTAGGAGGTTGCCACTCAGAGATCCTTGAGGGATGAGTGGCAATTAGCTACAAAGTAAAGAAACAGCAAAGAAGAGATCAATATAATAGGACTGAGAATTAAGAAAAAAATCACACATGACATACATGGCAGTCAATATAAAAGACAGTGGTGAACCTAAAACATTGCAGTTTTGAGGCTGGAAAGGTGGAACTCCAGTGACATTCCATATAAATTTGTTGGAGCTGAGCACAGGGCTGGGGTAGTGAATGAAGATGAAAAGCATTGTCTTGGATGTTGCAATTTTTGATCACTAGTAAGCTAGAGGGCTAATCGCTATGTCTCAGATATTGTTAAAGTAATAGTTAATGGTTATTATTGTCTTACAGCATTTGAATCTAGCTTAAAAGAGAAGAGTGCTTGGAGCTAAATATGAAAGCTCATCACAACCACATGAGATGAAAACAGAAATTTCTATGACTATTGATAGCCGTGGATGACAGAGATGATATTTATTACCATAGACAGCTAAATTTCTATGTATATCAGAGACAGAGAGAGAGAGAGAGAGAAAAAAAAAAAAAAAAAAAGGAAACTTTTGAGAAGCAAACGTACTGACAGGAAATGCCGAGGTGAAAAAACACGTTGATCCGGAGAGGTGACCTTCATCTTTCACTCTAGCGATTAAACAATAAGCATCCTCTTTTGGGCCAGGTTTGTGAGTGGCCCCTCTCCATTTTTAATTTCCACTGGTGTGTCATTGTTAATAAGAATCTACTCATATTTCTCAAGGGTATATAGTTCATTGCTTTGGGAGCATTAAGTTATGGAGATTTCCCATAATCAGAAATCTCAACAGCTCTTTTTAAAAATCTTTTACTTTCCTCTAAATGTGGAAATGAGTTTAGAAATATCAGCCATTGATAATTCAGAAAACTTTAAAGTGAAAGAAAATGTCCAAGTGGAAAAAGATTAATTAGCCTAGACTTTTATGATATTACAGACCATCAGTACTGAGTAGTCAACATTACATGGCAGGAAAAAAAAATCGGAACTTCTCACGTTAGACTTCCCTGTGATCCATCTGTAGAACTTCTGGAACTCCTAAATGTGTCTAACCCTGGGGTCAGAGACCATGTTCTGATTGTCTCTAATCCCTGTGAATACTCCCCGATAAAGGAGATCCTCAGCACTCTTGAGGAAATATTTTTAGAGAAATCCATGAAAAGTGTATGATATCAAAAAGTGGATATCAGTATCCAATCAATACTGATTGGAGAAAAACTGTTGGAAAGAGTCACATAAGAATACAAGCATTTATTTATTTCTATTTTCTGTTGGCTAAAGGTACATGGCTATGTGATGACACATTCAAACAGGACGATACTTATGGAAGCTTCTGGCTGTCTAAACTGTCACTTTTTTTTTTTTTTTTTTAACAAGCTTACTACCCTTCAAGTCCCAAAGATCTCATACAAATTCTTTTTTATTCCTTGAGCAAAAATATTACCAACTGAGTATCTTTGATTTCAGCTAGATACTGATCTAGCAGATTAAATAATTCATACTAACCTATGAATGACTAATAGGAAATATTCACCAATGAATATTTGCCCCTTAAAATGTGAGTTTATTAACCAGATCATATCTCTAACAGGTAGAATTGTTGAAGTTTTGTTGTTGTTGTTTGTTTGTTTTCATTGTCAGTGAGGTTGCTTCAGGTGCTTCTGATGCTATGTGTTCTCTTAGGCTATTATCTCTAAACCTATGTATTTTCCCTCTTTAATTAGTCTATCAGGGAATAAAATTCTTATAGTAAACATTGTTTAGCAACAAGAATTGCATATATGATTTTATTTCCCTTTTGTCAACAATATAATAATGTAAAGATTTTTTTAAGAGAGAAAAATATCGCTATCTCACCATTTAACCTTGACTATTCTTTTTTTTCCACACCCCTACCTTGACTATTCTTAATTATTGACTTTTCTTCCATTCTTGGTTTATTACCAAAGACATATTTTGACACGGTAGCAACCATAATATAGTGTGAACTATGCTTGAGAATTCAATGAGGTAATGCTTACAAAATGCAAACAGTATTAATAAACATAATAGCTGGTGTGTGTTGAATGGTAGGCACTGGCTAAATTCTTTATCTGCATTTTAAAATTTCATCCTCACAATGGCCCAGAGAAGCCAATAGAATCATTGTTCTCATTTTTCGTTGAGGGAACTGGTGGAGGGAGGTTAAGTGACTTGCCCAAGGTTACCAAACTGGTAAAATGTGAAATCAGGCAGCTTGCAATCAGATCATCCTAGTGCTTATTATTGTCATTTAAAAGCCATACCTGATTTTCCACGACAGTGTGGGCACTGGGCATAGCCATTAAATGTTTCAAAGTTATTAAATCGAAAGGTAGCTGTTTGTGTCTTCATTTGCAATTATTACTGACAAAGTTAACTTTTTTCCTTGTCCATTTGTGAATCCTCTTTCTTGTGTAAACTAGAGTTTTATAAGACAGTTTAAGCAATGAATAAGATCTCTGGGAAGATTGTTATGGTTTGATGCAAAGTCACCATATGGGTCAGGACAGTTGGTGTGACATTGTTTCCTCTTCATGGTTTCATTCCATGAAAGATTCCACCTAGGAGAATTCCAGTCATAGGGTTGACACGTTCACAGTGGTTTACATAGCTGTACACTTAGCATGGAGAGAGAGAGAGAGAGAGAGAGAGAGAGAGAGAGAGAGAGAGAAAATATGCGATTTAATTACAATTGCTGCAATGAATTCCGAGTTGATCTTGCTTCTCCCACATGAGTTGACCACAATTTTAAGCTTGGCATCGTCTGAAAGCTTGAGGAATGTATTTCCAGTAATTGCCAGGCCACTTCATTGTTCCTCTGTATACATAAACACTAGGCTGTGATCAGAGTGGTCATGCTTGAACTGTTATCTGAAATTCACTTTTGCTATAAGGACTGACTAATCTGGTTCCTACTGACAGCAGTTCCCATTTACTGTATTAGCTCTCTCTCACTTCAGTGCCACGCAGCTCCAGTTAGGAAGGGCAAAGCAAAAACTGTTAAAAGTAGTAGACGTGTTAGTCATCACATATCATATTGCTCAAACATCCGATGTCGTTGCAATCAGTGTCCTTTTTTTTCTCCCCACCTGGCAAGTAAAAAAAAAAAAAAAAAGAAAAGAAACAAAGAAAGAAGTTAAACAATATCCACCTATTGGAGACACAATACCACTCTGCGCTGAACAGGTTAAACGAGGCGGCTGCAAATTAATGATTCAATGGGAAATAGTGCATGCTACAGAACTCTTGCAACAGCTACCCTGGCTCCCCCATGCTTCATCATGGCTTGGCCTTTCTACCCTTCACCCCTGCCCTGTCATTATCTGCAGATGTTATCTGCCCAGCATATGTTGTAACCTATGAGATTCTGAGAGTTGTTCCCACCCTGCTGCACTCACCCTCCTCCAACCCCTCCGTGCTGGGGCTGCAGTTCTTCCAGAGGGGCACTGAGACTAGGAGAGATGGACCAAAATGCAAAAGGGACCAAGAAAGTATGTCTCTCACAGGAACGTGAAAGACAGACTATAATTTATCGCTAGAACTATTTGATGAGAGCTGTTTCAACACAGTTGAAAAAGTAAATATTTATCTTCTGAGTCTTAAGGAATTTGATTCTATGCAATGGACTGCAAGATATTTTTCTTCCTATATCAAACACACTCGAGTTTTATGAAATGAGACATCTCTGTGATAGGTGGGACCTGCAGAGGAGTGATTTCCCAGTCTCTCAGTGGCTACCACAATCACACTATTATTGCAGTTAGGAATTTTTCTTAATCACTGTTTTTGTGGAAGAATGAAGTCTCATAGGTGATACAATTAAGTCACGTGGTTTCACACTTAACTATTTTATGATATGACAGTACAGTAAATACAAACATGTTCGCTACGTAATATGAATCAATGGTGTAAAGCAAAGATACTAGCTGACAGCAAATAAAAAGCAGTGATTTTACCCCGAACCGAAAGGTAAAAGTTGGGATGCATCATTTGCACAAATGAAACTTGGCACCGGAAGAATAAGATCAAGTTGGATGGCTATGAAAGAAAGGAGAGAAAAATCAATTTGTGTGTCTGCAAAAAAATATGAATGTACCTTTGGGAAGAAAACACTTTAACACAGTATTTTAGGGAGAGTACTAATTTAAAAGCAATTTAATTTGCCTTCATGCTTTACTTCTTCATCTAGTTAATTTTGATTGTTTTATGCCTTCCCAAATATAGACAAAATAAACCAAGAAAAAACATTAAAAAAATAAAATAAAATTCTATATCAAGGCATACTTTTTAAAATCAATGTAAAATGGCCTTTCCATGCCTGACTTGATCTTCTCTGTTTAAGGTCACTTCTGTCCATAGAGGGAAAAACATTGTTTAATTCTCAGGGAGGAAGATGGCTCTACCATTACATATCAGCGATGATGGGTTTTACAAACCATTTGCCACCTCTCACCTTCTCATTTTCACTGCATCGTGTTCATGGGACAGTTGGGACTCAGGCAGCTTCAGACTGCAGAAGCAATCCACCAGGGTCGCCGTAGAGACTATAATTTGTTCAAAGACAATCTCAATTAAATTAATCTAAAATGCCATTTTAGCGTTTTCGATTTATTCCAGCCAGCAGCGAGAGTTTTGCTAAAGGCCCATAAGATACAGAGAATTGTTAAATAATATTCCCTTTGATAAAACCAAATCGTCCTGAGAAATCTTTGGAAATATTTCTACCATATGTCTCTTCGATAAGATCACAAGTGTTAAGTAATGTGGTAACTTTTAGCAGGTTAACAATCACAGCTTAAATTTCATAAGACCTCTGGGTAACTGTCATGACCCAGAATCAAAGTCTTTGGTATTTGCTTTCACATACTTTTACACAATAAGCTCCATTAGCAATCTTCTCAGATAATTCTCAAGTAGTTTCATATTTGCAAGTGGTGATCAATTTTGTAAAAACATACATTAGCCATTAAATTGGTATTTCCCTTTGGGAAGTATTTTCATAACATTTACATTTTCTCAAATAAAAGACCTCAGCTCTTTTATCATAATATTTTGGTGGGTCATTTATTGTGAAACAAGAAAAAAAAATGAATGCTGGGATTTGGGCTTAATATATATATATATCTTACTGGGACCATTCTGGTTGCTAGAAATAGGGTTCTCATATGATATTACTGGGCAAGTGTCATTCTTAAGTATTTATTATTTTATGTTTATACTTTGTCCCAGTTTATTATTTCTGAATCTAGTTTCTTCCTTATTTTCCCAGCTCTATCTCTAACTGGTTATATGGTCTTGGATATTTAGCTTAATCTCTGGGGGGGCCTGAGACCTGTCAGCTACAGGATGAGGTAGGAATTGACCACGTGGTTGCTAGATCTTTCCTAGTCTGGAGAGTCTTTGACACTGTGGTCTGTATCTTATAATAGTCCATTTATTCCTAGGCACAGTCAAGGGACACTTCAAAAGGAAACAGTACAAGTGTCGCCACCTATAGGCAGAAAATATACTACAATAATGAAAGAGTGGCTATATCCAGGTAAAGAACACCATAAAAATAGTTCATTTTAACCCCTACGAATCCAAACCCCACCCACAACTATATTCCTGAAAGTTTCTCTCTTTTTCTTCTCTTTCTCATATTACTGTAGGTTCCGATCTATATTATACCTGCACAGTTAGCTTTATTTTCCTTCTGCATGTTGTAAAAACTTGACCAATTGATCTAGATTTTGAGATTTTACAATGTATGAATAATTTCATGACCCCAATACTATTAAAGGCTTCTATTAGCTACATGGCTTCACTCTTAATGTTGAACCAAATTTCAGATTAGGTACCCAGAGGGGGTAAAAAAAAAAAAAAAGAATGAATACAAACCACCTGGAGGAAAGTTTGAGTCATTTTCTAATTGAAGATGTTGTTGCAGCTTTATGCATTCAATTTTTAATGAAAATGAAACAAAACCATTTTAGTATTGCTAGCATTAAGATACAGTAGATAAATTGAAGCTCAGCTTCAACTTATTTCCCCGGTACGGCTAAGGGGAAATCTTCCCTCAAAGAAAAATGAACAATTAGAAGAAGGAGGAAAAAAAAAAAAAAAAAACCTTGATAAATTAAGAAACCATCTACCAGTTATACTGACACTCCATATGCAGAGGAAACAATTTCCATGCATGTTATAAAAAATGTGTTAAATCAACTAACATTGATATAACTTCAAGCAATTAGGAGAACGCTAATAATGATATGAGTCTTCAGCTGTAAATAATTATGCTGCCCCAAGGCTATGCTTTAATTCTGGCTTGCTGTATCTATAAACAATAATCAAACTGCAAAGCAAGTTGTGTTGTTTTTGTTCACAGTTTGTGAAATGATTTTTATACCCTACAGTGATGCTGATGGCTATTTTGACCTTCAAGAACTCCGGCCTGTGAGGCTAAGAGCTAATGTGTACTTTCATCGATCTGAGTTGGAGACACACAGCGGGTTATAGTGCCTGTTTTCCGTGAGTACAAAAGCTGCTATCGTCAATCAGTGTGTGTTGTGAAAAGGGGGCTTGCTGCTGTGACTCAATAAATGGGGACATTAGGAGGAAATGTTCTAATTGCTGCTACCCACATCTTGTTAATGAGTAATGTACAGTTAGACACCATGCAATTGCAGCTAAACTGTTTATACAATTTATTCTTATGTTGCAACTAACATTTAACATAATGAAGTATCATAATTGCAACCATTAAAGTCAAGATTAAGATTTGTTTAATTAGAATTAAGAAAATGTAAAATAGAAAACTACTCTCCAATGTTGGGTATACAGGATGGATTCAGTGGTACGCAGGGGGAAGAACGCGTAGGGCGCTGGTAGCAGACACTGTATACATAAAATTGTTCACTGGAGGTCTCTTCCTCGGACTTTTTTGGTTAATGCTCTAGTCAAAAGTATAGAGAAAACTAAATATAAAGGGCATTAACTTGGCCACGTATAAATATAGAGTGTTATTATTCAGATCGTTAGAGTTGTAGCTTTTAAATTTCAGAATTTACATTACCCCTAGGCTAAACAAATAATATCTTAAAACACACAACTCACATTACCATCAATGCAAGTTATCAAATGAATTAGGGAGGAAATAAGCCCCTGACTTTGTATAGGAAATGTCATAACTTTGTAAAGCCAAATGGACATTAAACCTCTATTTTAATTATCTACATGTCCAAACACAGGCGCTTATATAATATGATATTTTTACATAAGCGCAGGGACGAAACATGGTTAATGGAATGCTTTGAGGAAATATGGCTTGTCCAAATTCATTAAGTGAAACCGTTTCATTTAGGTCATGTCGTGTTTTTTTCTTCCCCTTCCTATTTTGTTAAATGCTTAGAGTTCCAAGGTGCTACCAGAGACCGAGTTATCTTGGATTTTCTCTTTCTGAGAACTTTCATAACACTCTCTTTCTAAACAACCCCAAAAACTCCAGCTCCCCTACTCCCTCCATCTACATTTGGTTTTCAAGTTTCTTTACTTTGGACAAGAAGTTCTCCTTTTGTCCCTATAGAATCTATCAATACCAGACTGTGCTGTAAATGGAGCCCAGGGGAAAGAGTACTAGGTTTGGGGAGAGATATGGGTTCTGAACATCCAGGTCTACCTTAAGCTGGTCATCTGAAATCTTGTGCCTTTTTCTTTCCCTAGACAGATGAGGTTAACTCTCTCTGTCCTATCCTGAAACCGAGGGCAGCCTGAAACTTTTCATGTGTTGAAAAAAAATATACAGCTTGTGGTTCGCTGCATGATGGTTGACCCAAGATTTAATTGATCACATTGATTAATTTCCTTGAATGGCGGATAAAAAGCAGGGCAATATTTTGTTAATCCCCAAAGAAACATTTTTATTTTCTTCTTTTTTTCTTTAAAGATTTTTATTTACTTATTTGAGAAAGAGACACACAGAGAGAGAGAGAATCTGAAGCATACTTGGCAATGAGTACAGAGCCCAGTGCAGGGCTGGACTCTGGGCCAGATGCAGGGGCTTGACAGGGGTTCAATCCCTTAACCCTTAGATCATGACCTGAGCCAAAACCAAGAATGAGAGGCTCAATCAACTGAGCCACCGGGCACCCCTTCTTTTCTTGTATCTAATATGCATCACATTGAAGAAGGTCTCAGTATGAATCAAATTACCAATTCCATAAAATAATATCAAGTCTTTGTTTAAAAACTTTAAACCAAATTTAAACAAGCACTGCAAATTATCTCAAAAACAGAGATCATGGATCCCTTCTCATTTATTCTTAAAACAAAGCTCTAAAATACTATATGTGTACAAAGTAAGTGATGACCTGATTTTTGTAGCAATATATCTGAAGATAATGGTGTTCGAAAATTCCAACTGATTGGTTTGCAGTTACAGTGTGGTATGCAATTGTTGATATCAGATTTCTTGGCTTACTGTGGAATTTATTTTTATAATCTTTCCCTTCCCCTCCACTATAAATTTAAAATGACAGCTTATAGTTTTTGTATGTACTTAAAATATTGTATAAAATTTGAGTTTATCAACTTGTAGAAATGTTTAAGAACTTCAGCTTACAAATGCAATTAAATTCATTTAATCCATTTATTTAATCATTCAACAGCTATTTATCGAGAATCCTGATGTGTATCAGTCACTGTGCAGGACCGTGGGTATAAAGAATGCATGAAGAGAAACAGGTGGACTTTCTGAGAGACTTCCAGAAGGATTGGGTCAATTGGTGACGTTAGAAATGATCGTTGACCAGTAATGTGTAAAGAGCTAGTGTCTTTCATCAGGGTTTAAAACATACGTGTTCTATGCAATTGTGGAAAAATCAGCAGTGTTCAGTGGGTTGATTTCAAATGTTCGTTGGCTCCTGCTGTCATATAGGTAATTTAAAAACAGTTGACAATTATTTTTAACCTGATGATAAAGAGACAAGTGTGGTTGTTTGAAATAGGAATAGTCTAAACTTTCACCAGATCTGCACTAAATGATTAGGTGAGTGAAGGAATTTGGGTTAGCCTAATTCTCTTATTCTTTAAAGCAAGAACTTGCCCTCCTTTCCCTCCTTCCCACCTTGACTCCCCTGTGTCCATGCTAACATGGCAGCCGCAGGCCACTTCTGTGTGTCAGACACTTAATGTGACTAGCGTGACTGAGCAACTAAATTTTATTTAATTTTAATCCATCTAAATTTAATTTTAAAAAATGAAGCATTATATGATATTTTCTGCTAAACACAACTCTACCATTTGGTAGGACTCCCTTTCTCTTCACTTGTTGAAATGCGTGGGCTGTCACTGTTGCTCTGTCATGAGCATTTGGGGCACATGTGTTGTTTCTAGTATAACTCAGAACCACATATTGATCTGCTTGATGTCAATGGATTGATTCAGTTCTATTTTTTTTCTACTTGCCTGAGCAATGTAGTATGTATTTTATTTGACTATTTTATGAAGATGACGTGAATTACAGTGACAATGATGTAAATCATAACTGGTAATCGCATGGATGTACTTATTATGTAATTATCTTATAACAAAACATATTATCATTTAAAATTAAGCGTGGGCATATTTTGAAATTCAAAGCAAGATCATGCCACGGATGCAGAATTGAGGGGAGATGTAAAGGACTGGAATGGCAAATGAAAAAAGATCAGAAGAAGGTATCACAAATTTCGCAAAGAACGGCGAATGCAATTTGCTGCAGCAGAGCAAATTGGAGAAGCTGGTTTGTTTGCTGTGCAAACAAATTTTTAAGATGATGAAGTTGGCAATGTAAAGAGACATTTTCTGAAATACATGGGGAACTGCTCGGTTTCTTCTCAAGAGTCAAAAGGAATCGATGAAATTAGGTGCCTGAAAGCAAAGTTAAATGTTCAGAAAACTACTTTTAAGTGATTTCTAACACTATGTGAGCTTGTAAAATTGGCAAGCTATAAAACAGCTTGGATTCTCACACACGCAGAGAAAAATCTCAAGTTTTAGTTGGAGAGATGATAAAAGAATTATTTTATTTATTTTAAAAATTTTTAAAGATTATTTATTTACTTATGTATTTATTTATTTATTTGACAGAGAGAATTCAAATGGGGCAGTGGCAGGCAGAGGGATAAGCAGGCTTCCCAAGGAGCAGGAAGCCTGATGTGGGTCTCCATCCCAGGATTCTGGGATCATGACCTGAGCCAAAGGCAGATAACCGAGCCACCCAATTGCCCCAAGAATTATTTTAGTGATGAAAATTTTGTTAGAAAATTATGAGGATAAGACTAAACAATATTTTTATACAAACTAAAAGATCTTCAGGTAAGCTACCAAATAATTGCCTGTAAAGTACAAGACCTTATAACAATATCAGAGATCAATTTATTCAAAATTAAGAAAAAAGAACTGCAAGCACTATTTAGAAGCTTTAGGTGAGGTGTGAGACACTGCCCTTTCAATACTTTGGGTATATTTTGTCTCAAAGACTTCCAAATTTATGAAGAAATGTCAATTCACGGCTTAAAGAAAATTGAGCTGATGGTGTGGATGGTTTTGAATCCTACATCGGTCAAAGAATTTCACCCAGATATAAAAATTTTGATTTTCATAATGAGGGATAGTGCTCCAGCTATATTAGAAACTGATGTTTCCCTTATTTCTGTGTTTCATTGTATGGTACATAGAAAATAGCTGTGCAGGAGTTTCCAAAACAGATTCTGTGAAAAATGGTAGGGACATAGTTATTAAAATCATTCCATATAGATGTGCAAATGTTATGGATTATCACCAGTTTGTAGAACTGTTGAAAGAAATGGAAAATGATGCATTTAATGATTTTTTGTCCTTGCCAATACTCACTGGCGGCACCATGGAAGACTTTTTTTTTATTTTTAAAGTTTTATTTAATTCCTGCTTGTTAACACAGTATAAAATTAGTTTCAGTTGTACAACATAGTGATTCATCCCTTGGATACAATGCCTGGCACTCACCACAGGTGCCCTCCTTCATCCTCATCTCCTGTTTTCCCCCTCCCCCCTCACCTTCCTCAGGTTTTTATTAGTTTATTCTCTATAGTTAAGACATAGAAGACTATTACAAAGGTTTTCTACACTGTTAGCTCCATATCAAGAATACTCAGTGTATTCAATACTCAACAAAATTAGTAAAAATAGCAGCGTGATGTTTTCTCACCAAAAATACACAGCATGTAAATGAGCCAAATTTGCCCTTCCAAAGAAAGGAAAGTTTCTTTGTGACTTCGGTGGGCAGGTATGAGAATTTATGTTGAAGTCAGTAAAAATGCCTTCATGATCAATAATAATGACTTTATACATTTCTTCTACCAAGAGTCAATATGCAGACTATCGTAATTTTAATCAACAGCATTATTGGCAGCATAGGCTGAAGAAACTACAAAAAATTGAGAGATGCTTTGTTGATATTGACAAACAAAGTTGCTTTTCAGTTTATATCTTTTCTAATTCAATGTTAATAATTCTGAATTGACACAAGAGCTTGTGATTTACTTAACTTGGGAAATTAATTAATTAATGTGCTTTTGATTACATAAACCATTCCAAAAAAGCTGAACTAGACCACTTTTGTTAATGTAAACTCAGGTACTACAGGAAAATGAGTTTTTGTGGTAGTTGATTCAGTTATTGGAAAACTTTTTTGTATGTTTGGAACAATGTGGCTATATGAATCTATCTTTTCAACTGTAAATTTTATGAAATATAAATAGAGTTCAAATATTATCTTTGAAAAGTAAGATGTGATAGACATGTAAACCACATATCTGATTTTGAAGATTTTGTTTAAAATAAGAATGTTAAATAGCTTGCTATTTTTAAAATGTTTATTGCATGCTAAAATGGTAATGTTGGAAATATTGAGTAAATGGAATGTGTTATTAAAATTATTTGACCTATTTCCTTATACTTTTATTTGATGTGGCCACTAGAAAATTTAAAATTGCATTTGTGGTTTACAACTTGTTTCTATTAGACAGTACTGATCTAAGTAAATCCTACTGTTCTTCATTTGTCTTTACTTATATTGATGACTAGGATTGGTTTAATGAAAAATTATCCCTTCTTTTTCAATGTAGACTTCCCAGGGGTCTTTCATGAGTTATTCAGGCTGCAAAAATTACCTAATCCACTCATAATCAGCTTAACCCAACTGTCAACAAAATTACTAATACCCATGACAGGTGTTCTTGCTCTTCTTTATTTTGTTATGCTATATTGGTGCTTTAATTTAATTTATTTTATTTTTAAGATTTATTTACTTAGAGCACACACATGTAAGTGAGAATCTACAAGCAGACTCCCCACTGAGTAGAGGTCCCGACAAGAGGCTTGATTTCATGGCCCGGGAGATTGTGACCTGAGCTGAAACCATGAGTAGGATGTTTAACTGACTGAGCCAGCCAGGTGCCCCTATATTGGTGTTTTAGATAGAATATGAAATTTGTAATTTTTTTTTAATATTATGGTCATATTTGAACATCGAAATGAAGTAGATGCTAAAGGATCACTGGCAAGTTTGGTCTTTGATGAATATATCTAGACCTGATTCAGTACTTGGCTATATTATTTAAACTCTATTCCCCTCTACCTACTTGAGTGTATGAATGCTAGTATATGAAAATTACCATAATTTCTTCTCTATCATGGTAAATAGGTCATTTGCGATTGGGAGAAGATTCATCTTGACCATCTACCATTTCTAGATTTACTATATAATTCTCAACTATTCAACTTTCCATGCGTCCTCTGCACAGTGTTAGCCGAGAATGGATGGCAGGGCCTGCTTCTAGGTCTCTGAGCCAGAGTCTGCAGGACAGCTTGTAGATCATTGGTAGAGATTATTGCACTGGAATTTGGGAAGATCTTGGAAATGATAGATCTATGGTTGGTTTTTCTTTGAATTCAATCCCTTTGTTATAGGTAGAGTTACAGAACTGATTCTAGTTAGACAACCTTTACCGCCTTTGCCAGAGTTAGGATGAACCGCACGAATAGATGGCATTCCTTGAATACATTTCTTCTTAAGGTTTTATGTCCTCTTGCCAGCTGATCAGTGAAACTACAGAGAGAAAACTAGGGTTAGCCATAGTCGTCTTCCTCCTCCTCTTTTTCTTCTTTTTTTTTGTGGAGGGAATTAACAACTGGCTATACATTTCTAGTACAAGAAATGATAGTGAGGGACACCCAGGTGGCTCAGCAGTTGGGCACCTGCCTTTGGCTCAGGTCGTGATCCTGGGATCGAGGATCGAGTCCCGCATCAGACTCCCTGTGGGGAGCCTGCTTCTCCCTCTGCCTATGTCTCTGTCTCTTTCTCTGTCTCTCATGAATAAATAAATAAATCTTAAAAAAAAAATGATAGTGAGATCAGAGCACCAGACTGCTGATAATAATGTGAACAGGATCAGCAGAGGAAAGAAATGAAACTTAACCGAATGTAGAGTGTACCTACTGTACAGCAAATTGGGTCTTTTGTCAAAGGAGCTGCATTAGCTTATTTTTAATTTTAATTTTTTTAGAGAGGGGGAGAGAGAGAGAATCTTAAGCTGGCTCCATACCCAGCTTGGAACCTGATGTGGGGCTGGATCTCATGACTCTCAGATCAGGATATGAGCCAAAATCAAGTCAGATGCTTAACTGACTGAGCCACCCAGGTGCCTCGATACAGATATTTTCTAGAGGAAGATGAAAACATGGGTCAGGTGTTCCACAGATAAGTTATGTCTGGATATATGGGTTTGAGTGTCATCAATATATAAATGGTATTTGAAGTCACAATTAAGGATAAAGTCATTCTTGAAGCATGTGTGGTGGGAAAAAGCAGACCATGGAGGGAAATTTGAAAAGCTTAGGAAACACTAGCATTTAAGGGGCAAACCATCTGATTGGTCTTCTGCCAAGGAAGACCAAGTGACTACAATGATATTAAACTTGTATTCAGGATGCTTCGCTGACAATTTCTCTCTCCTCATCCTGATCTAAATGAATGAGATGAAGTAAAATAATTGCCTAAAGTCATCCCTGGGGTTGCTTTTAATATGCTGACCATTAACATTCTTATGAATAATAACATTTCCCTACATGTCCATATAGGCATGATCAATCTTTTAAAGACCTTAACTGAACACCTCCTAAATTCAGGGCTCTGTGTTGGAGAGAACATGTAAGTCAAGTTTTGGTAGCCATTTAGATACACGTATAGCCTAGGGTTGCTTTCTGAATTAATGTTGCACTATGAAATCTATAGTTGCATTATTATGAAGTTTGTTGCTATCAATGTGACCATTAACTTTATAAAATATCTGTTTCATGTACCCTATTTTCAAATTAACTTTCTTTGTGTCACATCTTCTTATTCTCTCTCTCTTTTTTTCTCTCTCTCTTTTTATAGGATTTTACTTATTTATTCATGAGAGATACACAGAGAGAGGCAGAGACAGAGGCAGAGGGAGAAGCAGGCCCCATGCAGGGAGCCTGATGTGGGACTCGATCCCAGGACCCTGGGATCACGCCCTGAGCCGAAGGCAGGCACTCAACCGCTGAGCCACCCGGGAATCCCCCTCTTTGAATTTTCTATTCTCATGAAGATTGTCCATGGCTAAGAAAGGTGGAAATTAAGAGTTAAAAAGAAAAACAAAAGAAAACAAAGCTATCTGAAATATTGAATCAAGAGTATACAAAGAATGTCCAAAGAAGAGCAATTTTTAAATTCCAGAGGGCAGATGACAACTGACTCATGCAATTGTTTTACACTAATTAAGCATTTTTTTAAATAGTCTCCTTCTGAGGCAAAAATCTGTGGCTGCTGGGTTTGAAGCAAGTCCACACCAATCAATATCAATCTGCTGCCAAATGTTATTAAATATCTCTTTGATACCTATTTACAACTAAGAAAATAATTTCACTGCCAAGGGATTGTAAATGTGTGAAAAGAACCTCTGACAGCTTACCTCACTCACTGTCTCCAGTCCTGCGTCTGGGTGCTAAAGCCAGGAGACTAAGATAAAGGACATAATTAAGGAAACATATGAAGGCTAGCACCGGGTTTGAGATTAATTAGCTGTGCGTCAATAATCTCATCAATATCCGATTAACAAATGACACATTGCCCAATGAAACATATTGATTCATGCACACTCCTCACTGTTAATAAATTGAAGCTGCTTTGCTAAATGAGAAAGCTGACAAAATAATAGGCTGCTAATACTGCCCTGCTATTGTGATAAAAAACATAAAATTAGCCTGAAGTATACAGTACTTAATTTAGGAGGACTGTCACTCCACTTCTGAAGCTTGTTAATGAATGACAAGAAAAGGGGAAAAGAACTTTATGGATAAGTTACTCAAAAGGACTGGGAGAATTTCCCAAGGGCAGGCATTTGAAAAGTGGAATATGCATATGGATGGCCCTAAGCTTGAATACTTTTCCTAGTTGGTGTGCAGCAAAGAAAGTTTTGTGGTTGTGGTTGTTTGTCAGTATACCATTTTAAGAGCAAGAGAGTTGTTTTAAGTTTTGGAAGTAACTTTAATATTTATCAATAGGAGATTATATTGTTCATAACAAGCATCGTCCTCTTGGACGGGTTATGTCCTTAAAGGAAGGTTCTGTAATGGAGTGAGAAGCCCCTGGTTTTAACAAACCCCATCACATTGTCAGCATGTGTGAAGTGGTGTCCACGGTGTGCGAACACTTCCATGTAAACCATTAACCAGTCATCACTCTGTCCCCCGCATGGTATCATCATTGATGGTCCCTATGTGTATCGCAGGGCAGTATTGATCTCCTTTCTAAGCTGGGGACACTTGCTTCTCTCTGGGCCCCCTTTTAGGGTAAGGAGTTTTCAAGCCAGGCAGGACCATCATGCTGTTGTGAAGACTCAGAACAATTATAATTTTTTTTTTTTCATTTTGGCCCATGACCAAGAGGTGGTGTGATAGGGTTGGGCGGAGGGGGTGGGGTGGGGGTGGGGGTGGGGTGGGAATCAAAGAGATAATGGCAAAGGTGAGGGGTCAAGATATGGTGGGACCCACTCAAATTGTGGCCAGGGAAAGCAAAGAACCCTGGCAATGGGCGGGAGGAGAAGGCTCTGCTAATGAGGGGGTGCCTTCACCCCTGCGTGCTGTGCAAACCACAGCTTCTGCCTCTGGAACTCTTGTGGAACATCCTCTGGGGGGGTATGAGGACCCCCCACTGAGGGGGCACTGTTTAAAAGTATGGAGGCAACTGTGTGCAAAGAAATGTTTTCTCAATGCATACTCCCGAGAAGACGCAAGGAAGAAAGAAATGAGCACATCAACTCCTATGAGCCATTAGGGCATCACCATAGAGTACAGCAGGAATTCACGAGAAGCTTATTGCCCTGACTGTCCCTGTGACCGGATACCCCTCCCTCTCTCATTCTCTGGGCTTTTGGGAGGAAGAGACAAATAAGATGATAAGCAGCTATCAGAGACTTCATATATAACCCGGGTGTTTCAGACTGAGCTCAGTTGCATTTGCCCTGAATTCCTGGAGGACTGTTCGGAACCCAAATCCCTACTCGGAAACCAGAGGTGTTTCAACATTAGGAGTCTTTAAAGAAAAATCAAAACAGGAACATGATATAGGGAGCGTGAGGACACTTGAACTCAAACACGTGCTCTGCTACACCAGTTGCTGTGTGAGCTGGAAAAATTGCTGTGCCTCAACCTCCCTGTCAACAGAAATGAGCAATTGGACTAGGTGTTTCTTTAGAGTTCCTTCCAGCACTGAGCTTAGAGGGGCATCATCAAGCTACATGTGCATGTCTGTGTTTAATAAGGTAGAAATTATTTTCAGTATAACAGCTATTGAAAAAAAATAAAATGAGCTTTTCAAACTTAGCAGAGTTCCCTATTCCCCAGTAATTCTGGTGTTCAGGGCATGAATATTCAGTTTCTTAAAGAGTGCCCTTTCTTACCATGGTGTCCAGAATGAGCATATGCAGCTCCTTAGGGTGTCCCTATCATGATAAGTAGTTTTGAGAGAAGCTGGGTCATTAAGTTGCATTAACTCTAATTAGTGATCAGAAGGGGATATAAATCAATAATTTTCATTAGACGTCATTGGATATGTGGAAGCTCATTCCTTAAAGTCCAAGTGTTTCCTTTGGAACAAACTAGCGTGTTTGGGAATGGAATTTTTTTTCTAAGGTCTCCGCCATGCAAATTAGCCAATTTCTTTATCTGGGGTCCACAGAAGAGAGGTTTTTGTGGTGTGAATGAATTCTTAAGGACTGAAATATTTTTAAAAAATAGAAAAAAAAAAAGAAGGGGGGAACTGCTAGTTTTGGAACTTTGTGTCAGCAGAGGAGATAGTTTTATGTAGGAGACACCCTTGAGTTTGTCCCACTGTTTTCCTAAAACCGGTCTTCACTGTGTGACTGTTTTAATGTAAAAAAAAAAAAAATGCCATCTAATACCTCACATCACTGAGCTCTTTCTACACAGTAGGCACTTTGTAGTCACTAAATTAGTCAATTCACACAGCAGTCCCATGTGTTAAGATATAAGATGCAACCTCAGATGCGAAAGCCGAAGATCAGAGAAGTTAAGTAAGTTGCCCAGTGACACCTGAGTCTATCCTAGTCTGTCTGATTCCAAAGCCTGTGATTTTTGAGCACTAGGGTCTCCAATGCATAGTGTTTGCCCAGGCCTGGTAGAGACTCTGTAGTTATAGGCATGAACCACTGGTGGCTTCGGGAGATGCCAATCTTCAGATCTTCAGTGGATCACATTCCCTTGAGACCAATCTTTTCCCGAGGAGGATTCTCTAAATCTCTAAGAGGATGAGCTCATGTAGAAAAAGAATAACTCACGCTGCCAATAGGATGTCCCTAAATCTCCAGCAGGAGACAAATACCTGGGCTCTTGTTTCACGTTGAGAAGCTATGAGGACCAACAAACCAGGATGATTCGTTGCAGTGTGTGGTAGGAACGGAGCTGGACTCGTCTGTGCAGCATCTGCTGGGTTAACACGGGTCCGTGTTTCATCCCACATCAATTTTAGTCACTGGATGTGGGTTATTCAAGGGGTCCACAGGCAGCTGCTCTGTTGGCCGGCTCCAACATAACTTGTGCTGGTGAGTCAGATTTCATGCCCAATTAGGATACAAGGGGAAAGCTTCCCTTGTGTAAAGGACACAGCTGCTCTAGAGTAGCAGCTTCAAGATGCTCGGAACAGGCTCCTCAGTCTGGCTCTTATGCCCTTGTGCAGACACAGAGAGACGTAAGGAAATCGATTCTTTACGCCTTGGCTTTGGGTCCATGCAATTTTATAGATCTATAATATATATATATACACCCACAGTTCATATATTATGTGACTTAATATATATAATAATATGCAGATATACATGTACTTAAAGTAATATATATCCCTTATAAATATATATATATAATGTGTATTAGTTGATGTATTGGGTGCATATGTGTATTTGTAGGTATCTATGTATCTACTCACGGTTGTTATTGTTTTGCTGCTGTCCTCAAGAAACCCAGAAGCACACGTATGCATAGACACATACCTTCGACTATAAATGCACACCATGTAAATATAAATAGTGTATATATTAGTCTACATCATAGGCATGTGCACCTGTACGTGTGTACGTATTATAGCCATACTCCTACAACTGCACTAAATACTCTCCCCAAGGGGCAAATGAAGGCAGGATCAGAGTGAGGAAAGCTGACCTCTTGCAAAGCATATAGGGGATGTTGGATCTTCATTTTTACCTTACTGCAAAATCCAGGAAGCCAAATACAAAATTTTTCAGATAAGTCACTGCCCTTGCGTACTCCATGATCCTGAAACTAAGGACAGAAAATGGCTACTAAAGCCAAATTATCCACATTACTGACATTGATGAAATTCACCCAGTTGCAACTTTTTACCTTCCATCTCCTCTACCCTATGGAGGCATGGCCTGAATTTTATGCCAGGTTTCAACACGCAGTTGGTTTTTTAACTTTGTTGAACTGCCTGCCGTTTCTAGTCTTGTTTCAACTTGTCCCACCATCATTCCAGTGACATTCCCTGATTTTGTTTCTCTTCTTTCATAGCTGCTACAGCCCACATCTAGTTGGTTATCGGGCCCTGTCTTCTAGATCTCTGCAATGTTGCTGAATCCGCTGGTGACTTGAGTCCCCTTTCATGCTATATTCCTGGTTTAGCTGCTCACCACCCCCAGCCTGGACTATGAGGATTTCCAGGACGCTGTGCTTTACCTTCTCCCTCCTTCAAAACGAGACCTGCACTTGCTGCCAATTCACATTTAAGTATCATTTGCTGGACCCCCGCTAATGGATATAATTTAATCTTCAAAGCCACTTTGTGAATATAATTTCACATATGGGAAAATTGGTCCCTCGAGTCCAAAAGCAGTGCTCATACCTCTCTACAAGGCATTTCTAAGACATGAGTGTAATCCACTTCTGTTTATAAGTGTTGATGCCTCCCTCTTGCCCAAATGACAAACTAGTTTCCTCAAAATGGCTTGCAGGACCTTTGCAATCTGCCTTCGTGGTTCCTTTAGGATTCGTTTTCCTCACCACTGCTCACTCCTTGCTCTAGGTGTACTTGTCCCTTGGTGTTACTAAAATGTTCATGAACTTTTGCGTGTCTGTAATTTGGTGCATGGTGTTTCCTTTGCCTGCAATGCCTTTGCCTTCCCAATCTACCCCAGAAGACTCTTAGCTAACAAGACACCACCTCCGTAAAGTTTCCTTTTATTCTCCCAGATTGAATTATGTGCTTCTTCATCTGTGCTCATATACTTCTTTATTTATGCCTCCCTTATGGGTCCCATCGCAGTATTTTTCGATTTAATAATAGGAAAATGGTTGAATAAACAATAGCATGTTCATTGAGTAGTAGTGTATGTATATTTTGAAAATATTTTTTTCAAAGAATATTGTGTGATTTTGGAAAATATGGTGTAATGTTAGGTAAAAAAGCAGAATGCAAAATTGAATTACAGAAAGAGGCCAATGTGTATGTGTGTGTGTGTGTGTGTGAGTATAAAATGAATATATATATGTACTTATCTACCAAGACAGTCCTTATCTCCAGAGAGTGGGATCAATGATGCCTAAGTAAGTTATTTTGCATTTTCTATTTTTTCTTTATGATCAGGTATTTTTTTTTAAGATTTTATTTATTTATTCATGAAAGACACACACAGAGAGAAGCAGAGACACAGGCAGAGGGAGAAGCAGGCTCCAGCCAGGGAGCCCGATGTGGGACTTGATCCCGAGACCCTGGGATCACACCCGGAGCTGAAGGCATCAACCACTGAGCCACCCAGGCATCCCTGATCAGGTATTATTTTTATAACAAGCAAGAATTATTATTTTTTTTCCCCTTGAATAGGTTCTTCCTGCTTTAGATAGCTACATAATAGTATGTAAAATGGTTGCTTAGTGAAGAGTATAAAGAAACCAAAGCATTAACTGGGTATATCTAAATCTATACTATAGTTTGAAAATTAGCTTTCTTTTTAAAAACTATTTATTAATTTTAGAGAGAGAGCAAGAGAGAACATGAGAGTGAGGGAGAGGGGCAGAGGGGGGAGAGAGAATCCTCGATCAGCCTTCCCTCTGAGCACAGAACCTGACAAGGAGCTGGATCCCAGGATCCTGAGATCATGACCTGAGCCGAAATCAATAGTCAGCTGCTTAACCAACTGAGCCACTCATGCACCCTGAGAACTAGCTTTTAAATAGAGAAAATAGAATACCATACTAATAATAACAACAGTGAATGAATCCAGATAATTTGGAAAAGTAAAAAGGGGGAAAAGGAAAGTTTTCCTACTTCTTTCCTCCTTCACATCTAGATCCACACCATTTGTATCTCAGGTAACTAATTTGTATCAGTCAGCTAATTAATGCTGTGATAACAAACAATCCCTATCTCCTTCTGACTTAGGAATACAAGGTTTATTTTTGCTCGCACATGCCTATTGGAGGTTAGCGGTGGCTTTCCATTACACCTTCATTGTAGGATTCAGCCTAAAGGGAATTACAACCAGAAACTTCCAGAACTTCCAGAACCTGTAAAGAGTTAGGCCTATGGCACCACTTGTCTGGTTCTGAGGGTGGTACCACATTTATCTTTACTGTAAGTATATATGGAACCACTTAAAGAAACTATACTGTGGGAACCGATTCCATTTCATTTCACTAAGAATTTGGTGAAAATTGTAACTAATGGAGCTTAAGGGGATTGTCTTGTTTCAGATTTCCATTCTTTTTCAGCTTCTAAGTTCTCCTGACACTTTATAAAATTTGTTCAAACCAACATGTACTGTGTCTCATTGGTCTGTGCTGAGATGCCTGCTTCATTTTCTTCAGCCTCTTGTCGGTGTTTATGGGGAGTCCTTATACTCTGCAGCTGTGATTGCTCAAAGCTCAGTTTTCAATTAATATGCCCTCATCAACTATCTGTACAAAAAAAAAAAAAAAGGCTGCAGTTTTCACAGTAACTGCTGTAGTTTTTGCCTTTGGAAACCAGCATTGTTTCCTTTGTATTGTGTTGTGCCCCTGCTTCAGCTTCTCCAGCTCTGCCACACATGCTGGTAAAAAATTTGGTTTAAGATCTTGATTTATTTTGCCAGATAGGACAGAACCCAGATTTAGACTGACCTTCAAAATGCTCCTCCACGGGGAGAGCAGTGTGTTCGCTAACACTCCCTGTTCAGTACTATTAGATATGCTGTGGGTCTTCCTGTCTCACGATTTGGGCAAGACAGCACAGTGTAACAAGTAGAAGCATGAATTCTGAAACCAGACTGTCTGAGGTTAGAGCTTGGTGTGCTGTACACTGGCCACGTAGGCTAGGGAAATTTCCTCAAGCTCTATTACTAAGTTTTCATAATTGTAAAATGGAGTCATAGTTACCTTACACAGGTGTGTGAGGATTAAGTAATGGGATACAGGTAAAATACTTAGCCCTGTGCCTGGGATATTGTAAGCATTCAATAATGTGAGATTTTCCTTCTTGTCCATTATGTTGGCCGCTATTTTAGGACAATTTCAATTTATGTTATTTGGCTAAAGAGAGTAATTGATGAATAGGAATTGAAGAGGAGGTGGGATGTGAGTTCTGTATAAGGACCTATTTTCTTAAAATGAGGGCTAGCAAATCATGGAATGAGTTACCCCTTGAGACAGTGGACATAGTCACTGAACATCATCAAGCAGAGTTTGAACAGCGATGTTCTGTGAAACTAAATCCCAAACCAAACAAAATTTAAGTTTAAGAAAATAAATATGCCATATATATAGATATATATCTCTCTATATATATATATCTCAACTTTCTATATTCATATCTGTCCCTTTATTTCTGTAGGCTGTATCCCATCAGCATTTATATACCTATTTTTTATAATATTATTTTGCGTATATTGTTTTGTGATCATTATTTGTGGCTCGTGGATGTGTAGGAGATGTCCAGAACTCAACTATGAGATCTTTGAGAGCAGAGAATGCATCTTATGCTTCTTTTTTTTTTTTTAAGGTTTATTTATTTATTTTGAGAGAGATAGAGCTAATGAGCAGGTGGAGGGACAGGGGGAGAGAGAGGAACTCAAGCAGACTCCATGCTGAGTGTGGAGCCTGATGTAGGACTTGATCCTATGACCCTGAGATCAGACCTGAGCTGAAACCAAGAGTTGGTGCTTTAACGGACTGAGCCACCCAGGCTCCCCCATTTTCTGCTGATTTATTACTCCTTGATCTCCCCCCATCACCACCTCAATGAACATAGTCTATTGTCAGCAATACAGTAGCCAGTCAATAAATGTTTACCAAATGGTTAAATCAGCAAGCTAATTATCAAACCGAAACTAAAATTAAAAAGGCTACTAGTCTATAAAGTTCTTCCAGCCACCTGTCACTTGAAACTTTGTTTCCGTACCCTGAGAAGACTGTGCTTATACCATTGGGTTAATTGTTAGAGAGATCAGAAGTAAATAATTAATGAAAATCCCATTTTCCTGCATTGCTAAGTCCAAAACAAATGAGGTAGTTTAATTTTGAAAATTGGTTTAAAGAACCTGCTCACTTCCTCACTTCTACAAAATCAGAGTGTAAATTCACTGTTAAAAATCATATAAACTAGATGCATAGGCTGGGTATAGACAATGAAAAGATGATTTTAAAATTTCACAAGCATGCCACTAAAAGTCAAGCTAGAGATTTGTCCGTACTATGGTCTATGACAGTTTGGAAGAGTATTTGTCTTTAATGGGTTCAACTGGTTGAATATGGACTTGCTTTTGACTAACAGAATTCTACCAAAGAATGTATTTTTTTTAAGATTTTAATTTACTTATTCATGAGAGACACACATAGAGGGGCAGAGGCAGGGAAGAAGCAGGCTCCCTGTGGGGAGTGTGATGCAGAACTTGATCCCAGGACCCTGGGATCATGACCTGAGCCAAAGGCAGATGCTCAACCACTAAGCCACCCAGGTGCCCCTACTGAAGAGTATATATATTGGGAATTTTAGCTGAGCACATACTATGTGTGTCAGGCATTGTTTTAAGTTTTGCCTGTATGTTATTATCTGAAATTGATCCAATAATAGAAAACACTATGGTGTGTGTGTGTGTGTGTGTGTGTGTGTGTGTGTGTGTGAGATTTCCCAGCAACCAACGAGGTAGGATGGTTAATGTACTCTTTTTATAGGAACTAGGACACCAAGAAGTGCAATAACTGGCCCTTAGGGCACCCACTTAAGAAAGAGATGGAATTGGAATTTGAACTAAAGCAACCAGACTCTAAAGCCTGTGCTATTGCTCTGGACATCATTTTATACGATCTTCCCCTTAATAGATTTATAAAACACAATAGTCTTTTTTTTTTTTTAGATTTTATTTATTTATCTATAAGAGACACAGAAAGAGAGAGGCAGAGACAGAGGCGGGGGAGAAGCAGGCTCCCTGCAGGGAGCACGAAGTGGGACTCGATACTCGGACCCTGAGATCACGACCTGAGCCAGAGGCAGATGCTCAACCACTGAGCCACCCAGGAGTCCCCACAATAGTCTTTAGAAGGTCAAAATTAGTCTCTTAAATACAAACATGCTATTTTCCCATTGTGTTTTTAGCAGGATGACTGATTTACTTTTGGTATACTTGAAAGTGTAAAGAAGATTCAGTTTCATTCTTTTACTTTTTAAAAAAATGTTTTATTTATGTATTTGACAGAGAGTAGAGAGAGAGAGAGAGAACACAAACAGAGGGAGTGGCAGGCAGAGAGAGAGGGAGAACCAGCCTCCCCAAGGAGTAGGGAGCCTGAGGTGAGACTCGATCCCAGGACCCTGGGATCATGACCTGGGCCGAAGGCAGATGCTTAACCAACTGAGCCACCCAGGTACCCCTCATTATTTTTTGTAGCTAATATAATATCCTTCATGAGCTCTGCCCTATGGAATAGTGGAGAAAATGAGATTGAATTCAATTTCACAAACTCAGCAAAACTGTAAACAACCTCTTAGATAGCTCAGTCACTTTTGGATGACTTTTGCAGATGTTCTTCCTCTCAGGTTCGTCTTCGTCTTTAATATGGGCTTAGGGTGTTTGGAGAGGTGGTGTGACCTTGGGGGGTCTTTAGGGGTATGAGAGCTGCTATCCACAGTAGTGTACGTAGTCTGGTTGCAACCCTACCTCTGGAAAGGTACAAGCAGGAATTTTAGGGTTTTGTGCATACCACCCAAGAACAGAGTATGACCCAGGAGGGCTAAATTAAGCTTCCTCTGTGCCAAATGATGGCTTCTCTAAGTTGTTGAGGTAACACTAGGCAGGTGGGTTATTTTTCACACAACTCCAAATAAGAAGTGGAGTAAACAGCTTTTTGCTTTTCTCTTTTCTCCCATCCCATAAGATGAAATATTTTATTTCTACCATAAGACAGATATTTTATTTTTGTTCATTTATTTTGTTCATTTGTTCATTTTTGTTCTTGATACAGAGTTTCCCTACTTCTCTGGCCTATTTCTCCTAGAAAGAGTGAACTTTGTTGTTAATATTCTGGCCCTGGGTAGACCAATTGTCTACGTCATACCTTCTTTGTCCTTTCCTTGTCCCTACAGCTACAATATATTTAACAAATGTTTTGTGGTCAAACAGTCACTCTGCTGATCATTTATGAATATTAGCTCATTTCACTGAATTCACATAATCCTTCTAATATCACTGTGGGATATTCCTCTGTAGAAGAGGAAACTGTAGATTAAACAACTTGCTTGGGCAGCCCTGTAGATTAAACAACTTGCTTGGGCAGCCCTGGTGGCTCAGTGGTTTAGCGCTGTCTTCAGCCCAGGGCCTGATCCTGGAGACCTGGGATCAAGTCCCACGTCGGGCTTCCAGCATAGAGCCTGCTTCTCCCTCTGCCTGTGTCTCTGCCTCTCTCTCTGTGTGTCTCTCACAAATGAATGAATAAAATATTAAAAACAAAACAAAACAAAAAAACAACTTGCCCAGAGCCACATAGCTGCTATGTGGCAGAGCCAAGACTCAACCCTTGGCAGGTCCAGGGACACTTGGGTGACTCAGCGGTTGAGTGCCTGCCTTAGAGACAGGGACCTGGGATCCCTGGGACCTGGGATCGAGTCTTGCATCGGGCTCCCTGCAGGAGGTCTGCTTCTCCCTCTGCCTGTCTCTCTGCCTCTCTCTCTGTGTCTTTCATGAATAAATAATAAGTCTTAAAAAAAAAACCCTCAAAAAACAAAAACCTTGGCAGGCCCTGTGCCCATGCTTCCAGTCATCATGCTACACTGCGTCTCCCATAAAATCATGGCAGATGTAGCTGGGCAGAGAGGAATTGGATTACTGATAAGGAAACAAACTTGGAATGATGTCAAATATATTATATCCATGACATGTTCATAAGTTTGGATTAGGCTCACTTGGAAAAATAGGTCTGAAAGGAAAAGAAATCACTCAAAGGACACTTGAGTTAAAGAAATGCTTTACTTGCCAACAATCATTCTGGATTTCAGGTGAAAGAGAAGTGATCTCTAGAGTTATGTGTTTGAATAACATTGTTTTTTTTTTTTTTAATTTTTATTTATTTATGATAGTCACAGAGAGAGAGAGAGGCAGAGGGAGAAGCAGGCTCCATGCACCAGGAGCCCGACGTGGGACTCGATCCCGGGTCTCCAGGATCGCGCGCTGGGCCAAAGGCAGGCGCCAAACCGCTGCGCCACCCAGGGATCCCTGAATAACATTGTTTTAATGTATATGCTTGCTAGTAGTTGCAGCAAAGTTTTTATTATTATTTTATTATATTATTATATTTATTTTATTATTTATTATTTTATTATTATTTTTTAATAGGGCTGTGTATATGGTTTGACTTAAGTAGTCTTGGAAGGCCCATCTATCCCCAAGCGTTTCCCTTGTGGGGTAACTTCCTTAACTTTATCTGAACTTCTTTACCTGAGAACTAACTTGCTGGGAGTGGGTGAGAGCGGATTTTGGAGTATGAAGGATTTGAAGGGAAGCAAACTAGTGATGCAGCTGGGCTTTTGGGGATCTGTACAGTAGAAAGGCGGTTGACACCCAGGGCTGGGAGAGAAAGGCCACCACGAAGTGTCAAGGTTGAATTATACAAAATTGCCGATGTTCACTGTTTTGACCTACAACACTGTCAGTCTCTACGGTTCAACCTAAAGAAGCGATTTGGCAATTTAGATTATTTTGGAATTTTGCCTCAGATTATCCTGGACTCCACCTATACCCTTCTTGTATCCAACTCCTGTTGTAACACTTTAATGAAAGCAAAAAATGACTTTAGTCAAATATTTATTTTTAACCTTTTCGCTTTCCCAGTAGACATAAAACCTCTATATGCCTCCCACTTTTTTTTTTTTTTTTTAACTTGCATTTTCAATCTGCTGTGGGATGCTTGTGGGCTATCTAGCATTGATGGGCTACATTTTCAAAACTTGTATCTTGCAATAAAGGCCATAATTTCCTATTTCAAGATCTAATGTAAGTAAGGATATGACTGCAATTTTTTAAACAAGAGATGAGAGAAAGCCTTTGCTTGTATCTTATCTTTTCTTAAGGCTACTAAATGCAAAAAGAAATGAAATGTGACTTTGAGTTTTGGGGAAAGTGGGTACTGTGATCTTACTGCTATATATATCTGAAAGCATTTAATGCAAAAGTTATGTTTGATTCTAGAAAGAACCCCAATGAACTATGCTTCTTAAGGTTAAGCAGATATTTTATTTAAGATAAGAAACAAATTCAAGGGTAATACAAATCTTCTTTTTATGGATTAAATGTTGAAAGAATTTACCGTGCTGACTTTGCAATATGAGATATTTGAACGCAAACCAGGCCTTCAAAAATGTGTGGTTCTCTGAACTAGAATGAGGTTAGCTTTCCTTAAGTTATCTGCGTTCAGTGTTTCCAGCAAATGCATGATAATAGCCAATTCTCTTTATCTGCTTTTCTTACAAATTGTTTTCCACTAAAGTTGGCTTCCTGTCAGAATGTTTCAGTAAATTTCCAATATCTTAAGTATATCAAATATGGACTTATTTCAGTTGTTAAACTGTGCCTTTGATTCTCCCAGAGTTTACATATCTAATATAATTTTAATTAAAAACTAGGTCATCGGGATGACTTCTCATATATTTAGGGAAGGATTTCTTTTACACTTTATTCAGATCTGCTAATGGGACTCCAATCACTCTTGAGTACTCAACGGTAGATAATGCAACAGCATTATAGTTCCCTTGACCTGAGGCATTACTCAAATCTTCATTCTCAAGGCAAACAAGAAGTTGCTCTCATTTTAAACATCTGCACTCAATATTAATAAAGTAAATTTAAAAATCTACTTTTATTCATTATTAGAGCATTGCTAACCCTGCTAGCAATTCTATTTAATCACTGTGACAAAAGTTCAAGTTAAATTTGGTTCTAAGTGTATCATCATCAATACATTGAGAACTAAGTTCAGTGGGTATCTAGCTAAATCTTAAGAGTATTTGTTGAAGGTTTATAGCTAGCCCTATCCTGAGTCCACTGTTCACGTTAACTCATCTGATCCTCCCTGCAACACTACGAGATAAGTAGTTAACAATTATTATCCTCATTTCGCTCATGACAAAACTGAGGTCTGTGGGGTTAAATCAAGATCACACAGCCAAAGGGTGGCAGAGCTGGGGTCTGAACACAGCCAGTCTGGAACCAATTTGTGCTCTTAGCCACTATGCTATTTTCTGTTCTTCTGAAATCTTTTTTTTTTTTTTAAATCACACACACACACACAAAAAAAAAAAAGAAAAAAGAAAGAAACTTCTATGTTTTTCTGAGACTGAGTCAAGTCCTTGTTCCTTGGTATAAGTCTGTCAAATCGGGGTTGTGTTTGCATTTTAAGTAAGAACCAAAGAGGTCTACAAATAGGTTGAGTGGTTTCACCGTGTTGGATTAAGTTGGAGGCTATTGATAATATGAGACATTTAAAATAAATACCTAGAAAAAAAATAAAATAAATACCTAGCGACATAGAAAGTGATAAGCTCTCCTAGATTATCATTTCTTAAGCACTTACCTTGTGCTGGGCACTCTGCTGTGCAAATTTTATAGTTTATTTTACTTAAACCTCACCACCATCCTTTGAAATAGGCGATATTATTTATGGATGAGCAAACAGACTCGGGCTGACTCGCCTAAAGATAAGAAATGGTCATACCGTGCTTTTAACGGGATCCACCACACGCTTATAGTGGTGGATGTTTGCAAGTTGTGGTCAGATGTCCAGCTGGATCAAATCATCAAGGCAATAGTTAAAAATATCTCTTGAGTCAAAATGTCTGGGGAGCAAATCTTGTTGAATCAGAACTATTTACGTGCATCCAGTGATCTTTACGGTACACCCAGATTTGAGAACTGTACTAGGCCAGAGTTTCTTAAATTTAGCAGGCAAGACTCACCTCTAGGATTTGTTATGACACAAATGGCGGTGCCAGAGTTTCTTATCTGGTGAGTCTAGGGTGGGGCCTGAGAATTCACACTTATAACAAGATCTCTGGTGATGTTGGTGTTGTTGGCCGGGGGCCACACCTTGAGAACCACTGTGCTAGGCAAGGTACTGTAGTAGTCATGAAGAAGAGGTCATCGTTTAGGTTAAAATAATTTCCATGATAGCCTTGCTTTCTTTTGCCTTGTTAATGTCATCACACGTTCTCTGTGCATGGAGATATTTTCATCATTTCTATTTTTCTTTTGAACTGCAACATTCTGATCCCGTGTTTTTGCTGACATATCCACCTATTATACATTTAAAAGGTGATCACACCTTTCGGATCCTAAGATGTCACAAATCATGCTTGTTACTGCTTTGCTCAGGTTAAAAAGCAAGGTAAAAAAAATTCTTGAGGCGTCTAATCATTTAGGAAGTGGAGAGATAGCACTTTTCAAATTAAAAGCAACATAATCTAAAATCACATGCATCTTCTGGCTGTCACTCGGAGCCCCCACGGACTCCCTCGCCCCATCAATGGATGGTTGCTTGAGCATAAAGCCAGGTACAGTAAAATGCTTCGACTGGGGTATGTAGCAATTATTCTGTGAGTCGGTGAAGTCCTGCCTCACCGGAGAAAGCCAGCTGACGCAATTTGCCTGAAGGGCTTTTCAGCAGAGCATCTGTTTTTTTGATACACTTTGCCTATTAATTTTTATCTCCAATGTGTTGGAACTGAGAAAAAAAAAAGTCTCCTCCTTGATGCCTGTCTCTGCTTATTTCTCATGTAGGTGGCATTGATATTTCTGTAGTGTGTATTCCCAGGAAGCAAGAAATGTTCCTTTTTTTTCCTTTAACATTCTCTTTGCTTAACTGTGTATTTGTCAACAGCAGATTAGATAATCGTGAAGACATCTTCCAACCTTTGGTTTCTAAAAATTCTGGCACATGCGTATGTGTGTATATATAATTTGGGGGAAGGAAGGGCTTTTACTCCTTCAAGAGAAATACATAACTTGTATTCAAATGTATTCTAAACTTTTTCTTCTAAGTTGTAACTGTATTCATTTCCAGGAAGGTATCATTAGGATTATTATTTTTCAGAGATCATCTATTTCTTTAATGTCACAGGACCCTATCGGGCTGAAGAGCATTGGTACAGGGAAGCTACTTCTGCTTCTGTTGACTATCCCGGGATGAAACTCAAACCCAATTGTCACCATAGAAACCACAGTAAAGATAGGGATACAGTTTCAAAAGGCAAACTCTGCTCGGAACTGGGAGACAGGTAGGATTTTCTAAAACTCTTCAGTCATAAATTAAACTTTGGTGATAGTGAGGAATTTTTAAGAATCGTTTTGAACCTGCCTAGGGGTAGAAGAAATTAAACTTTGACACTTTTCTGAATCGCTTATATTACATAACTCCCCCGGGGTTTTCAGAAGGGATTATACTACGTTAGATCTTGTTGAAGATGGCATTTTACAAGCCACCGAGATCAGAAAGTAATGCTAACACTGCGTGGAAGTTGAAAGATCTCAATTTTGCAATTTTGTACACAAGGAAATCAGTCATTTAATCACTGAATGTGTTTTGAAGGGACAAGTGGTCATACTCTTTAAATATTTTATATTGTACGGTTTTAGGTCTGTGTGTTTTATTATCATATCAGTTTATCAGTTGTATTTTACCTTCTTTTTAATACTTTTTTTTTTTTTTTGATGAAGCAGTGGTGACTGTAGGACCCTGAACCTTAAGTAATTGTTGCACTCTTTGGTTTATCTAATGTCACGCTTTGGGGTTGGTTCAATACAGTATTGAGGAAATAAAAGACCATCTACTGTCTTGGTCTACCTAAACTAAGTAATTTATGTTTGAATTACTGAACAGCTTAAGTAGAGGAAAAATTCAATGATGAAATGTGAACGCAGAAACTGCTCCGCATGGCATGCCACGTTGGCCGAACTTATCAGAAGTCAGTAGGTATTGCTGCCTTTTGCTTTATCAGCACAGTATTGAACCCACCTGAAAGTATGGCATTAGACAAACAAAGGCACAGAATAAATTACCTGCCATTCAGTATTATTCTTCCCTCCTGCCTTTCCTTGACTTACTCAGCGTTCAAACAGAAGAGGATACAATTTACATACTGTTGATGCCCAAAAGAATTTTGGCTTCAAACAATTTCCCATGTCTCATCCTAGAGTAAATAGTTGATTTATGTATTCATTGAAATAAATGGGCAAAGGAATTATTAATGATTAGTGAGTTATTGTGGAGTATTGCCCAAGGGAAGAGAGAACAGGATCAGAGAGCTCTGGTCCCTCCGTTCTCCTAGAGCTTCTGATGAAAAGCTCTTGGCATTGTTGACTATTTATAGCCTTTTTTGGGCTATTCATGCATTTTATTACTAAAAGAAATTGGAAATAGCACAATTTGCAATAAATGGAATTTTAGCGTAGTAGAGCCTTGAGCACTGAATTCTGGAGTTAATTTTATTGGCATGAGTCACATTTCTCACTAGAACCCACTTCTAAGAAGCACCATGCCTGCAGATCAAATCTTACCTTGGACTTACTTGCCTTGGTGTCGTTTCATTGCTTATTACTAACTCTCAATTACAAACACCACAACAGTAAAATCTGGCTTCCATAAATGCCTGCTAGAGGAATGAAATGGGAATAGTGTTTCTAATTTGGGGTACATGCTTCTTTGAACATTTATGGAATTTTAAATGGTTTGGCGGATATTGGAATAAAGAGAAGTCAGCACCGTAAGGAAAGGTGGAAGAAACCCTTTTGTTGGAGTTTGCAAAGCTGAGATATCTGATGGATAGGAATACACTCACTGGCTTATCATCTGACTCTGGTCAGATGCTTTCCTGACCGAGAACACATAACTCAAGCTGATACACACTCTAGGAGTTTCAATCAGAAACGTGTCATCAGATTCTCATGTGTTTCCCTGAATGTATGATGTAAAAAACCATTGTTTATGAATTGATATAAAAACCATTCAATTTCAACTAGGCACAATTCATGAAGTTCTCATATGTTTCCAGAAATGTACTAGGTAAAAAAGATCAAATTTATGAGTTAATGTAATTCACCCAATTGATACAATAAAAGCAAGAAGGAGTTTTTAAAATTAATTCCTACAAATAGCCTCATACACCAGTGGGTTTTGTATCAAAACCAAAGAGGAAGACACATTGGCTGATTTAAATATCTTCAGGAAAACAAACTGAATTAAATAATTATTGAACAAATGAATGTATGAATGGTGAAAGAATTAGATCATCAATACTTGAAGCAAAAGGAGCTGGATAGACCTCTTTTAGTAAGAAAGAACATTCAGAAACTCTTGCACTATAACACCCTGGTAGATAGCTCAAGCATTTCCATTTGTAGATACTCAAATTAAAGTTGAAAAATCATGTTTTTAAATATAATTATTGTCCGGTATTGACTATTGTCTATTGCTGTCCACTTGTCTCTTCCTTACACCAGGAGACCCGGACCATTTAACACAGTGCCTGAGACACATTTCCTTGAAAAGTGAGAAAAGAAGTGGATAAATGAATGAATATAAATAATGATATAAATAAGTACATATATACTTATGCCGATAGTCTTGTTTTCTACTTGAATCACAGGCTCTGGTGGATAGCACATGCCTCCTTCAGAGATGCCACACATCCGAGTGCCCTAAGAAGCTGCTGCCAAACTGCCCCCTTCTTCTAACATGAGCCCTCCCATGCTGTCTTGCTTCCCACTGATCTCAGTTGCATTTTTCTCATCTCAGGGTATCATCTTCAATTTTTCTTTTTTTTTAAGATTATTTTAAAAAATTAAAAAATAAAGATTATATTTATTTATTTATGAGAGACACAGAGAGAGAAGCAGAGACATAGACAGAAGGAGAAGCAGGCTCCCCGCAGGGATCCCCATGCGGGACTCGATCCCCAGACCTGGGATCAACACCTGAACGCTTTAGGCAGGCATTCAACCAGTGAGTCACCCAGGCGTCCCCATCTTCAATTTTTTAAAGGCATGCAGCATTTCTCAGATACCTTGCGTGCTGTGATGGGCTGTAATAGTGCCCTCCTATAAAAAAATAATAAGTCTTTTCACAGATTATACTCATTTGGTTAGAAAAATGTTAGACCACGGCTACTCCAATATAATTTAGTAGTGTTAGTAGTAGTTACCATCTCTCCTTGTTCACAGGCAAAACATTTGTGGAACTTCCCTGTGTGTTTGTGTGTTCTGCTTCTAGGTGAGAAAGAATAGGCACAAAAATTTGGACTCCTACTTAGTCAAATGACCATGATTACAATTATGCTTAAAAAGAAATTGAGGAAACCATGATTCTAATTTTCTGAGGTAAGCTAGCAAATTAACTCAGTTGATCTTAAGTTTAGTACCCATGAAACACTTAAACCTGAGTTAAGAAAGCAAATTAACTCAGTTGATCTTAAGTGAGTGCCCATGAGGCATCAGAGTCCATTATGCAAATCAAGCACACATAAAAAAGCAAGAGATCTGCCTCAACCACAACAGATTGCCCTAAGTCTCCACAAAAGGAAATCAAAAATGATGGGGGGAAAAAGTGATGGAAAATGTAAAGGAAAATGTTTCTCTTTTCTCAACATGCTATTAATTAAATTATTATACAAAGTAATGCCTTTTGAGTCTCCCATTTGTTTTTGTTTTCTCTTCAAACAAATGCTGGCTTTATTGTCTTAAGGTGTCTGGAAATTGTTTTCTTTGGAATTTGATTTTTATCTTTGCAATAATTACAGAAGGGACACACTGTCATTTTAGGGACATATATATATCTTGTGACTAAAAACTATTTGGGGATAAGGAACGATAGGTTGTATTTAATTAGTTTTGGCATTGCAATTGGAAACATGATTTTAGGTGATTTATCTCCTGAGCTTCTATTTTTTCTATCTGCAAAATGAAATGACAACACTTGACATAAATGAACCTAACTCAGATTGGTGCAGCCAAAAGCAACCCATACAATCCTAGGCACACACAGTGGACATTCTTTAAATACTACTGACTTAATGAGGAACAAAAGTACTTCGCATGCTATGTGCTTTGGCTTCCTCCTACAGCATAGACCAATAGAAACATAATGCAAGCCATATATATGTAATTTCAAATTCCCTAGTAGCCACATTGAAAAAGTGGAAAGAAAATTGGAATTATTATAATAATATATTTTATTCAACCTAATATAACTGAAACATTTTCATCTTTCAACATGTAATCAATGTAAAATTTTTAATGAGGTGTTTAACATTTTTTTTTATCAAAGTATTTGAAATTTGGTATTTGTTTTACACTTGCAACACATCTCAGTTCAGACTAGCCATGTTTCAAGTGTTAATAGCCACATGGAGCTTGTGGCTACCATACTGAGAAGCACAATCCTAGAAAGTAGGTGGATGTTGCTATAGATATAGAAATGGTCATCACTCTGGTCTTCCAGTGACTTTAAGTATATGCAGGGACTTGGTCACCACATTGATAATTTTTAAAAAAGATTGATTTTATTTATTTATTTGTGAGAATGAGAGAGAAAGAGAGCGAGAGCTTGCATATGAGCAGGTGGGAGGGGAAACCCCCTCTGAGTAAAGGTCCCAGGACCCTGGGATCATGACCTGAGCTGAAGGCAGATGCTTAATCAACTAAGCCCCTCAGGCACACTGACTTTTTATCAGTAGTTCTTGATTGAGGCTATTTTTTCTCTCCCAAAGGACACCTGGCAATGTCTGGAATATTTTTGGTTGTCATAACAGGGGAAAGAGGGTGCTACTCTCACCTAGAAGTCAGGGGTGCTGCTAACCACCCTACAATGCATGGGATGCTGCCCCAAAGAAGGTTTATTCAGCCCTAGATATCAGTAGTGCCAACACTGAGAAAATGACTCATACAGAATTGACTGTTGGATAGCAAGTTCAATGATGCTGGTTTTCTATGGAGCTGTGTTTTTTCTTCTTTAGTGGAAATTTCGGAAAACATAATGAATATCTACATTCTGTGATGGTTTATCTGCAGCCCTCTGAAGACCAGAGACTAGAAAAGATCTCTTGAGTTCTCCCTGAGAGTATTTAAGTGTTTAAGATGCTTGATAAATATTATGCTTCTTTATAACATGAGGGACAAATTATCCAGTTACCCACTGAGCCTGAGTGGCGCATATATAATCAGAAGATGGAGAATGTGTCGGTAAAATCCTTAAGACGTTTTGACTTGAGGTACAGCCCCAAATCTGGAGAACCATGTAGTTGAACCAAGTCGTCTTTTGGTCAGGTTTATGGATTCTGTGGGTAGCTGGCTTTGAGACCCTAAGAGGAGTTCAGAGGAAACTATCAAGTTCATAGTCTGATTTTTCAGGCTAATGGAATTTGTCTGCCAAGTTTAACAATATATATTTCTCTTTCCTTCATTAACTTCCACCTTCATAATTCAAGGGTTCTTTGTAAAGGATTTTGTGAGGAATAAAGGATTTTATTGACTGGTGGGCTCAGAATGAGTCCCGGCTAAAAGCAAGTTGTCTTAGCTCTGCAGTTGGAGTTTTGGGGGGCTACCTTTGATCATGCTTCATGTGACTTAACAAGGTTGTTTATCTCTTATGTGATATTAATCTCTATACTGATCAATAAAAGCAAAATCATTTATGCTAAGAACACACAGAGTGAGGTGTCATTATAAGCAGAATAGTGAGAATAAAAAAATCAGGAAAAAAGAAAAAAATTTTTAAAAAGATTTATTTAGTTATTTTAGAGAGGGGGAGGGACAGAAGGAAAGAAACTCAAGCAGATTCCCCCCTGGGTACATGACCCCTGAAATCATGACCTGCACTGAAACCAAGGCTTGGACACTTTACCAACTGAGCCACTCAGGCACCACAAGAAATAATTTTCTTGATGCTAAAGATAGTTTTCTATTTCTGTATAACGAATTACCACAAATATAGTGGATTAAAGCAACACACACTTGATATCTCATTGTTTCTGTGGGTTTGGAGTCTGGGCATGGTTATTTGGATTCTCTACTCAACATTTCAATAGAATGAAATAAAGTGTCCACTGGGGCTGTGATCTCATCAGAGGGTCAATATTCTCTTCCAAGCTCTCAGCTCGTTGGTGGACCAGTGATTTCTTGTGGTTATATGATTGAGGCACCCAGTTCTTGAAGGTCATTGGCTGTTCCCTGCCACATGGTCCTCTCCAAAACATGGAAGTTTGCTTCTTTAAGGCCAATAGGAGAGTATCTTTTGCTGCTCAGTTCCCTCTGATTTCTCTGGTTCCACCTTTAAATCTTGTATGATTAGGTTAGTCTACCCAGGATAATCTCCTTTTGGATTTGCCTAAGTCAGCTCAGCAGGGACTGTAATTACACCTGCAGACCCCTTCACTTTTGCCATATAACAATCTATTTGTAGGAGTGATGACTCATTATAGTCATGGGTCTCTCACCCACTCAATGGGGAGGATTAGATAAAGCACGTACACAAGGGGTGAGGAATCTTTGGTGTCATTTTATGATATTGCTTACCAATGGTAGAATAATTTAGTCTATGTGTGTGTTAGGTGTTTTAAACTTCTAAATGCCATTGGGATTTAATGATAGAAACAAATATTTTAATATATAATATGCTTCATTTTTTTTCTTTTCCTAGATTTCTTGTCCAAAATTCTTTCCTCAAATTTCTGTATAGTCAGATTCCTAACTTGGCTCAGTAGTCTCCACCCACCTTTTTTGAGGGAATATAATCCATTTACATTTGTTTATTATCCCTCATTGTCTTTAAATTTATCTTTAGTGTTATCTTTTACAACATTTTTAAAAAAGATTTTATTTATTTATTCATGACAGATTGAGAGAGAGAGAGAGGCAGAGACACAGGCAGAGGGAGAAGCAGGCTTCATGCAGGGAGCCTGACGGGACTCAATCCCGGGTCTCCAGGATCACACCCCGGGCTGAAGGTGGCCACTGGGGCTGCCCACAACATGTTTTATTTATATTATTTCTCTAGTGGATTTTAAATTCTTTACTTCCCTTTAGATCAAAAACTAATTTTATTTTTAAAAACATTTAAAAATGTTAACATATTTTAACATACCTGTTTTATTTGTTTGTTTTTGCAATAATTATTAGCAACTAAGTGAACTTGAAATTCCATACAAAATCCTGTGTCTCTATGCACATGTGAAATCCAGTGTCTAAGTTGAGCTGTCCTCAGCCTGTGGCATAACATCCTGATTCTACCATCATCTTCAATTAATTAAACATTTGTTAGGGGTCTACTACAGGTAAGGCACTCTGTTGAAGACACAGAAGTGAATAATAAGTTCTTCTAAGCAAATAAATTATTGCTAAAATCGTGGTTTCAAAAAAATCAAAGAAGTAGTGGAACAAAAGAGAAATTTACCAGCTTTGGAAAATGGCTCAGAGATACTTCATAGAGGAGATCTTTCAACTGGATCTTAAAGGATGAATAAAAGAAATTTAGATCTGTGGCAAAGAAGACATTTCAGAAGAGGGAATAGCATACACAGAAGCAAGAGTTCAATGACAGTTTTGTTACTGATAATATGTGACCGTATTGGAGAATTACAGTGGGAAAGTAGATAAGGACCAGATCACAGAGGACTTGTTACACATGTTAAATGCTTTTAATTTTTCTCAAATAAAATTTAACATTAATTATAATAGCACTATAATATTTTAATCAAATAGATACAGGTGTTTGTGAGATCACATAATAAGAAAGACTTGAGTTGATTAAACCTTTCTCAACTTTGTAAATTTACTCTATTAGTTAAAAAGTGATACTTTAAAAAAAAGTGATATTTTTATGCTTAGCAAATCTGTCTTATGAAACCATTTTCCTATTTTTTATAGGTTTTTGTTTTTCCTGGAATTTCTAGTTGTTTCAATTTTTAACTTATGTTTCTACCTTTGTCACATTATTATATATGCTTTTAATATTAAAATGAACTATGGTAGTCTATCGATTTCTCTTTTTCTAGGATTCTGGCAGAGTACTCTGTATATTCAAGCCCAGTTTTATTGTCCTTCAGATGTGAAGCGTAGATGAAATTTTGAGACTTTACTGATGAGTATGATTACATCCTATGTTCCTAATTTTTTTTTTTTGTCTTCCTCTCTCTTGGATTATTTTTCTCTCTGGCTGGTGCACATCCTCAAGTTACTTTCTAAGAAAGGGTATATGAGCTGGAAAGTTTTTGAAGTCTTGCAAATATTTTTATTTTGACTTCCTACCTAACTGATAGTTTGATTGGGCTATAGAATTTTAGGTTGTAAATAATGTAGTCTTAGAATATTGAAGACAATATGCCACTGCTTTTTAATATCTGGTGCCACTAAAGCAATCTGGGATGCCAGTCTATTGTCTTGTTTGTAAGTGACCTGAGCTTTTAGAATCTTCTCATTCCCAGTGAAATTTCCCAATGGCATATCTAGGTATGGATCATTTATTCATTCATCCCACTAGGAACTTAGTACTTTTAACTTGAAAACTGGTCTTTCCCTTCATCTTCAGAAAATTTTCTTCTATTGTTTTTTTTTTTTAATGAATTTTTCTCTTTTTCATTTTCTCTATTCTTCTTAGAACTCCAATTAATCTGATATTGTGCTTGCTGGAATGACCCACTTATATTTCTTATCTTTTTTTCTCATACTTTCTTCCTTTTTATATTTTTAACACATTTAGGAAGATTTCTCTGGCTTACATTCCAATTGTCTGTTGGATTTGGGGGGCAGTCATATTTTCTGGTTTTGTTTTTTAAGAGCTGCTCTATATTCTCTGTCTTTTCCTTTTTAATAATACCTAAGTTTGTCCACCTAAATTTTCCCCATATATATGCCTGAGAATAAGCAACTAGTTCTTGGTGTTCTGTGCAAGGAGACAGAGAAATGTAGCAGATTTTTTTTTCTGTTTTTGTAAAGGCATTCAATTAATCCTCTGATTATCTATCTGAATTCTCATTTCTACTTTCCATCAAATATACAGTCTTTGGGTTTAAAACTTGTTCAGCATTTTGCTAGATTGGTCAACTACTTTTTCTGTTGCAGTCTTTCTGGAATCTTTCCTGATTGGTTTCCTGTGCTGTGCTTCAGAAGACAATATTCTTTTCATTTACATACTACCTCCCAGGAATGATCGATCTCATGTTCAGTGCCCCTCTTGATCTCTTTGTAAATGTTGTGCTGTTCCTTTTTCATTCCTTGCTATCACCTTGCTAGATCCTCAAGAGAAAAAGAAAATCATCACATCTTTGGAGTGTACCATCTTGAACCAGGAGTTTCTGTACATGTGTCAGTGTTAGTAAGAAAACAGTATGATCATATTTTCTCTAAAGAAAAATTTGTCAATTAGTAGTATGGAGCAAGGATTAAATTGAAGTCCAATGAAAAATTAAACCTGTCATTAGAAGATTATAACAGCTCAAGAAAGGGAAAGTGAAGGAGCAAAAAGGAATTGCTGGGAGGAAGTCAAGGAACAAATGTGAAAATTGCTGAAGAGGAGAAATTATATTCCTTTTTTTAAAAAAACAAAATTTAATTCGGTTTTTGAACACATTCTGACTAGGTGTCTACAATTTGGGGGAGCTGATTTTGGCTTGGTGAGCCTGACAGACAGGGTTGTGCTTTTCTGGGTTTAATATTCTAAGGTCAAGTGATATCAAGATCAAGTAAAGGTAAATAATACAAAATAATAAAGGTGTGAATGTCAGTTTATCAACTGTAACAAGTGTCCCACTCTGGTGGGGGATGCTGATAATAGGGAAGGCGATGCATGTACAGGGGACAGAAGGTCCTTGTGAAATCTCTGTACCCTCCTCTTACTTTTTCTGCAAACCTAATATTGTTCTAAAGAGGTCTTTAAAAATAACAATAAAGTAAAAACCATAAAGTAATAAATAAGCTAATAAAATAGCAAGAAATTTCAAATAAGTGCTATGGGAAAAAAGAAAAAGAATGAGTGATAGTATGTCCTGAGGGCATTTTAGTTAGGGTAACCAGAAACAACATTGAGAAGAGGTGAATTTTGAGTAGAGGTATGGATGATGAGAGGCTAAGCACTGCTCTGGAGGTCTGAGAGAAGGGTGTGTAATGAAGAAAAATCAACAAATTCAAGGTCTGACTGGGGATGGAGTGGGCCTGGTCAAGAAAGGAGGCAAAAGACAAAGGAAAAGAGTCTGAGAAGGGAGTCAACAATAGGTAAGGCAAAAATGCACACTACCAGAGGGGATTTACAGAATTCTCTGGTCCTCCTTTGCATATAGCACACAATATACTCTGATTCACATAAGCATTTAAAGCTATAGCATTATCCTTGCCTTTTGTTAATGTCCAAAACATCTCTTATTTGTCTTAAAGAATGTCCAGGGATCCTCAGATACCCATTACTTCTTGAAGTCCTCTTTGCTGCTACTGGTTTATTGTAGGCATTTGCCATTGCTTCATGTTGGGTTTAGAAGGGATGAGCTTCCACTGGCATTCAAAGAGATGCCTTTTCTTAGTCTCTGTTCTTGTGGCCATAGCTCCAGTTCTCCTGGCCTTCTTTATAGAAGTCTCAGAGAACAAATTTCTTTTTCTTTTTTTTCTCAGAGAACAAATTTCATGTTCATTTTATTTTTGAATTTTCTTAAGCCTTTCCCTCCCATTTGTAGCTCATAAAATATGGTTTTTATCTTTTAGGTTAAAAAATTTAGGGGCACCTGGATGGCTCAGTGGTTAAGCATCTGCCTTCAGCTCAGGTTGTGATCCTGGAGTCCTGGGATCGAGTCCTGCATCAGGCACCCAGCAGGGAGCCTGCTTCTCCCTCTGCCTATGTCTCTGCCTCTCTCTCTCTCTCTGTCTCTCATGAATAAATAAATAAAATCCTTAAAAAAATTGGCAAAAGGGTGATGTCATCCATTTGGAATTTTTCTTTGGTGGACCTTCTCTTACTGTAGTAAAACCATCTTTCAACTTGGAAAAATAGGTCTTAATTTTATTGCAGGTCCTTTCTGTTTCATGTAATCTCTTTCATTAATCACTTTGATCAAGTAAGTCATTGTGGATTATTTAGAACCATTTTGTCAGTTTTCCTGGCATGATTACTATCACTTTTTCTAATACTTATTATGTAGGGATGTGGGGCTAATACATCTTTAGCATAGCTAATATGTTGCTCTATTGTCTTAGCTTTCTCCCCCTATTAGAGTTCCAAATGAAATTTATAATAATATCTAAAAATTATTGTACTTACAATGTTGCTCCGCATTAAAGGTTTAATCAGCATTCTCTATATTACTGTATGAATTGATGGTAATGGTCATTTCAATGTCCTGTGTTGTTCTCGTTTAGCAGGGGAAATTGAAGCAGAGCTGAGTTAAAGGACTTGACCAAGATCACAGAGTTAGAAAGTCTTGAAGCAAGAGTACCTCTCCACTGCTTCATGATGTGCATGTGTGTGTCTGTGTGTGTATGTGTGTGTCTGTGTGTGTCTATGCTTAAATCACAATATGTTCCTTACTTTGGTTATTGTTACTTCATTTGAAAAATAGAATAAATTCATTTACATTTGTTTGAGACTCTTGATATTTGTGCTTCTGCCTTGATTGAGTCTGATTTGAGTCCAGTCACCTGTACTGCTTGCTTTTTAAGATTAGATTTTTCATTAAGTTGTCTTGTTTCTTGTTTGCTTGTGTATTATGTTCCTTTTCCCTTCATTTTTGATCTGTTTTATTTCTCTTGCTTCATTTTGCTTCCCAAGGGCTAACCCTCATTCTGAATTATAACATCATTTGCATTAAGGCATTAAGTGATCTTGGGGTGAAAAATAAAAGTGGCAAAATGTCTTTGAATATAATGTTTCCACTTATTTCCACATTGGCCAGAAATAGTAAAGCTCAGCTTCTGAAGAAGGAGCCTGATATTGTGTCAGAAATAGGCAGCTCACCCCAAATCCATTTGTGATGTCTAACTTGTGACATAATAATATATAATTTACCCTTCTTTTTAAGATTTTTTTTATTTATTTGAGAGAGAGAAAAAGAGAGAGAGAATCTCAAGCAAACTCCCCACTCCCCAACACAGGTCTCGATCTCACAACTCTGAGATCATGACCTGAGCCGAAACCAAGAGTTGGTTGTTCAACCAAATGTGTCACCCAGGCATTCCTATAATTTACCATTCGTAGAGAGAAGTGAAGGGAAACACAAAATGTGATTGTGAACCACAAAATTATAGTCCTTTATTTCCTGAGCTCAAAGCTGTAATTCACTTAATAGATTAAAGTCCTATAGATTTTTTTTTTCAGAATAGGAAAAGGTGCTCAGAGTGGCCAAATATTAGAGAGAAAGATATAAATATGGGTTTTTTTGGGGTTATGAACTTACTCTTTTTGTGTGACTCAAATAATTTTTCATGCTTTTATTCTTTGATTTAGCTTAGATGAAGGACATGATACTTTACCTAAAGTATACCTGTTGCAGGCCTGGCACATTGACAATTCCAAATTAGTATCGCTTTGTATCAGCTTTGGGTTTTTCATTCATAAAACATGAAAGGCACAGAATTTGCCTAGTTTATGCATTTCTAAGATTTTTATACTTTTGTAGCATTTGGTATTTGTTGAAGCATCAATATATAAACACCAACTCGAATAGTTCATAATATAAAGATGATGTCATGTTATTTAAATAAGGTTAGCTATTTTTTTTTTTTTTGAGCCAAAGAATGACAGGAAGATGATAGCCTCAAATAAAAGGAGAATTCACAGGATAGCAAAATGAAATCATTGTAATGCAGCCGGCTTTGCTTTGTAATACAGTGGTGTGGTGAGTATATGTGTCTATGTGCATGTGTTATTTTAAATTCTGGTCTGAAAGGCAAGTTATACTAGTTAGACTGGTTCCTGAGTACAACCATGTCGTGGATTTGGAATTTATGCAACATATAACTTTACCAAAATTGTCTCTAGTCATTATTTTGGAATAATAGATTGGGGATTGAATTTTATCTTTCATCACAATTTCTATTAGGTAGATAAAGCTTTGTATTTTCCTACAACATTGTTTTGTTTTTCTAAATTTATGGAGCTATAATCGAAGTATAATAAAATATACATATTTAAAGTTTACAATATCAGCAGTTTTGACATATACACACACCCTTAAAGTCATCATCACAATTAAGATAGCATGAGTTTCCTCTCCATTTTGCCTTACCCATCAACGTCTGGAAATGCTGACCTCCTTCCCAACACTATAGAGTAGGCTGTATGTTCTAGAATTTGGATAAATAGAATCATACGGTGTGTATTCTTTCCTGGTTGTCCTCTTTCACTTCATGTAATGATTTCTTTTTAAAGATTTATTTATTTATTTGTGAGAGAGTGAGAGTGGTGGCAGGGGCAGAGGGAGAGAGAAATCCTGAAGCGGACCATCCTGGTTGAGTGCAAAGACTAATGCAGGGCTCGATCTCACGACCCTGAGATCATGACCCTGAGATCATGACCTGAGCCTAAACCAAGAGTCTGATGCTTAATCGACTGAGCCATCCAGGTGTCCCCACTTAATGTAATGATTTTGAGATGGTATCTGTGGTGTCGAGTACATTGATATTGTCTTCCTTTTTATTGCTAAGTCTTATTCCACTGTATGGATATGTCATAATTTGGGGTTGTTTCCAGTTTTTGGTGCTTAGAAATAAAGCTGCTATAAATAGAAATGTAGATGTCTTTAGATACATTTGTTTGTCCTTTGTTTGTTTTTCATGGGTCAATGGCTAGGATTGGAATGGCTCTATCACATGGTGGATGCATTCAACTTTGACATTTTAGGAAATGATCAAATGGTTTTCCAAAGTATTTTTCTCGTCTTACATTCTTATTAGCACTGTCTGAGAGTTTCAGTTTCTCTATGCCCTTGCCAAAATTTTGTATGGTTAATTTTAAAAATTTCAGGCAATCTAGGGTATGTGTAGGGCTATTTCATTGTGACTGTAGCACTATATTTCACATTTTTTTTCATATTTTACCTATAAATATTTGAATGACAAAATATTTCCCCTAATACTTGGTATCTTTCAAATATGTTACCACTCACAGCATGCTTTTGTGCCATCAGGACACGCTCCGGGGTGAATGACTTATCAGTGGTGGGAGTCAAAGGGCGAGATGCCACAATCAACTACAAGATAGTCATTATTGGTAATATTTATTGAGGCAATTCTTTCACACTCAGTGGGAGAACAATCTGTTCTTGAATTTCTTCTACATCTGAAGGAAGTTTGGAACATTTCTCAGTAACATTTAATAATTAAGAAAAAGAGAATTTTCAGACACAACAAAAGAAAAGCATACTTCCTTGAAGTCTGTGGTTTTCAGTGGGGAGAAAGGCTGATTTAGACTCCCAGGGAGGCTGCGCTGGAGACATTTGTGGTTGTCACTCAACCAATGGTTGGCATCTAGTGGGTAGAGGCCAGGATGCTGTAAGATATCCTAGCATGCATAGAGTAGTCTCTTTTCCTTCCCCCCACATCAAGGAACTGTCTGGGCTCAGATTTTAGTAGTATGGCTGTTGGGAAATCTGTCTTGAAGCATCTGGATATTTAGATCCAAATCTGGTGCAGAAAATATTCCATCCCTCTGCTGCCTCTAACATTTAAGTGATTAGACATAAGGTGGCCTTACAAATTTCTTTTGAACTAAATGGCACATGTTCATGAGAAAATCTTTGTCATTATTTTCATCTATGACCTCTGGGGATCCTATTTTTAATTCATTAGCTGTGCTGTTGTGTAAAGAGAACTAGATTTCGGTTAAAGGACAGACTCCATTTATACCTCCATCACTTGCAAGATGCATTTGATTTAAAGTGAGAAGCTCTTGTTTGCCTTCAGACCATTTCTGCCACATACTGGCTGTATGCCCTTGGGAAAGCCTCTTAAATTTGTTGAGTTTCAAATAGGAACTTAAAATTTTAAATAATTTAAAAATTGAAAAAGAATTTAAAATTGAGCTTTAAAACGGGGAATAACCACATAGGCTGTTGTGGGGACTGAATGAGATAAATCACTCAGCATAGTACTTTTATAATATTCATTATTAATGCTCAAACACACTCATGTATGTGTGTACCACACACGTGTGTCAGTCTTAGAAACTTTTAGGTTCTTCCCATAATTCTGAAGGACAATAATTTGATTTCATAACCACTACTTGTAAGGTGTTTCTTATGTTGGAAAAAAAAAATGGGGGATGGTATTCATTTACTAAATATTAGAATAAAAACTCAGAGCTTTCATAACTAGGGGCTGTTTTATTTATGTATTTCCAAGATCATTAATGTTAAGTGTGTGATGAAATAACTCTTAGAAACAGACTATAAACAATTATAATGCTTGGTCATTCTGTGGACACTTTTAATTAATTTATTTTGTTCTGGAAAATGTTACTGAACTTGGGAGAAGCCAGTTCACCCCCAGGGAAACGTAATAAATATTCTGATTCTGGACTTGAGTTTGGCAATGTTCCTTTCATTGCACTTCTCCTGACTGGTCATTACCCATCCTCTACCTTCATTCAGCTAATTTAAGGACAGTGATACCTCAAAGTAGTTGATTTACCTGGCAACTCAAAAATAATATTTGGCGGGATCCCTGGGTGGCGCAGCGGTTTAGTGCCTGCCTTTGGCCCAGGGCGCGATCCTGGAGACCTGGGATCGAATCCCACGTCAGGCTCCCGGTGCATGGAGCCTGCTTCTCCCTCTGCCTATGTCTCTGCCTCTCTCTCTCTCTCTCTGTGTGACTATCATAAATAAATAAAAATTAAAAAAAAACTTAAAAAAATAATATTTGGGAAAATATTTGTCGCATAGGGTCATAAGAGTTAGAGAAATTCAGCAAGATAACCAGCATGATCCTGTACGATGGGTGTGTTTTTATGTAAATGTAGTACATGTTACCAACAAACATCGAAAGGGTCGTTTTTTAAGGTGCTATTACCTGGGGTTACAAAAAATTCCCTGCTGCTTCATTTAGTATTGTAGTAGGGAGTGACATCCCACAGAGTGGTCTCAGGAATATTCACATGTTCAGAGGTTCGGTATGGAGGCAGAGGCTGGAGATTGGAGAGGTGAGGAAGATCATTCTGGTCCCATAAGGTCCCCAGTACCTCCTCAACTTGTCTGATCCTTTACAGAGTAAAGTCACCTTCTTAACTGGTCTCCAACTCTTCACATTGTGGGTGTGAAGACCTGGCATAGAAGGAAACTAGAATTCTCCTGGATGGGTACAGGGGCAGTGCACCAAACATCCCCAAAGGTTTCTTTCTTCTACCTTTATACCTTCTTTCAGGTTGCCTCTAATTATTTTGTTGTCCTCTCTCTCTCTCTTTTTTTTTTTTTTTCTTTTCAGTAGGGACACAACGAAGTTTGAAGAAAGGGAAGAAAGACTTTTGTTGATTATAATTTGCTGAAATTACCTCACAGGACAATGTGGCATGTTCATGGTCATTGAATTGGTATTTAGTTTATTTCAATTCAATAAACAGTCCATTTGTGAGCCTCACTGTGGGAGCACTAGAAACCAGTTTTTACTAGTCTTTCACAGCACAGCAGGATTTCAGTGGTGTAGATGAGAGATTTTAATCCTGTAGGTAAACTGTATGTGTGAGGGCATAATATGCTTGTGTGTGTGTGTGTGTGTGTGTGTGTGTGTGTAAAAACAAGGTAGGCTCTGAGAGGCAGGCCTGTGAATGGAAAGAACTCTGGATTTGGAGTCAGAAAATTTAGGTATATGCTAAGACTTGGTTTTACTGTTTCTTTTTTTTTTTTTAAGATTTTATTTATTTGAGAGACAGAGAGAGATAGAGATAGAGCATGAGCAAGGGGAGAGGCAGAGGGAGAGGAAGAACCAGGTTCCCCACTGAGGTGGGAGCCCGATGCGGGGCTCGATCCCAGGACTCCGGGATCATGACCTGACCTGAAGGCAGATGCTTAACTGACTGAGCCACCCAGACACCCACCCTGGTTTTACTGTGTCTTAACTGTGTAACCTTAAAAGTGTCTTTGGGCTTTTGTTTCTTTGTCAAAAATTGAAATATATTTAACTCCTATTGCCTGCTCACTTACTGTGTACCAAGTAACAGTAATAATGTTTTCCCACTGGGGTCACTGAATCGTTAAGACAGTAAAGGGGATGTGATATGTTAGCAAGATTTGTGATCTCTGTGAAGTTTTCTGCCTTAATTACATGACAGGTCTATAGCCAGGCAAATTATGTGCCACCTGATTCAAAGGCACACACACCACTGAAGACACACCCTATGTGCCGCAGGAACACGAAGGCAGCTAACGAGGTAAGATTTTCTGGACAAGTAGAAGCTGTTCTAGCTGTTGAAGGATGGCTCTACCCCACAGATGCAGAAGCTTGGGTACAGAGAGTAGCATCGGTCCCTCTGATTCTCTGTGGCAAGTCAGATTCATATTCTCTGGAAACCAAATTGTTTATTGATTCTCCAGGGACCGCTTCGTACTGTAACACGAGCATTGATTTCATTATGGCTGAAGTTTTCATTTTATTTCACAGGTTGGCTGCCCTTGTTTTCTTCAGTGACATCCTGGTCTTTGCAGTGAGTGTTTCATTTGGTCATAAAGGGGAGGCTGGTGTCCCCTGGACACTTCCTGGCTCTGCCATCGGCCTTTGAGTGTCTCGGGAAACCATTCCCGAGGCCTGTAATACATCTCTGCCACTTGTCTACAGGAACTTTGAAAGTAGTGAAGTTGATCTAAACATTTTTGTGAACAACTGAACAGTAAGTACACATTCAAAGCTGCCACAGCTGTTTGCGTCTTTGTCTTGCAATCTGGTGTCTTAACTGGAACCCTTTATGTCAGGACATTTTCCTACTGAGAAAGTTTCTGTGGATGCCACAAATAAGAAACCTGATTGCTCTTTACAACGAACAAACAGCCCCTTTAAGGCAACTCATCAGATGGTAATTGTCTTTCCCAGGTGAAGAAATCAGAAAAGTAATCCTTTTAGGCTTCACATGAAATATTCGTTCTTAGTATGACTGCTAAAAATGTAGATGGCAAGTTGTATCTCCACTGTATTCATAGCGTACAGTATTTTTATATATAAAATGTAGTACAAAGGTATATCCTACAGGTTAGGTTTAAAATAAGTATGTTATGTGTATAAAGTACGTTATAAAATAAACATAAATACACACATGCACACAATCTAAGAAGACGGAGAGATCCATGAGAAAGTGCTTGCCTGGTGATTTTAAGTGTAATGGCTCCATGACGCTTTTCATGACACCAAGCTATTAGGCTGATTGAGTCAATGGCCCACCCCTTTGTCCTGCCTCAACTTTCTTCTTCCTCCTCCATATTGCCTGGCTATATGAACTCTACATCTCCCTCTAATCTTTGTCAGCATCCTCAAGCACCCAGGGATATCTGCCCAGACCTCACCAATCGTCTGCTCCCTTGTCCTTTCTGCACTGGTTGGTCGTTTGGCATTCCTGAAGTGAAAGCAGAACCCAAAGAACCATGGATCATGCTAATATCATGCAAAAGGCACCCCATCCCAACCTACTCTGTGACATAGGCAGAGACAATGGAATTGTCATCAGCACGATGAGGTGATTGATGCTGTTTTCATTGACTGGCTGAACTGAAACAGATAGGATGACCACTTGGCCTCATTTCTCAGCAATCCAGGCCTCAGGAAGCTTCCTTTTGGACTAGGGTTAGCTGCTGAACTTGGGAAAATAGGCGCATATCTTTCCTTTTTAAAAAAAAAAATTAAGATTTATTTAGTTATGTTAGACAGAGAGAGAGAGAGAGGCAGAGACACAGGAGGAGGGAGAAGCAGGCTCCATGCTGGGAGCCCGACGCGGACTGGATCCCGGGACTCAAGGATCGTGCCCTGGGCCAAAGGCAGGCACTAAACCGCTGAGCCACCCAGGGATCCCCTGGCACATATCTTTCTTAGTTTGTAGCCTTGGACGAATTTTGCTTCTTAAAGTAACCATTAAACTCAGATATGAAAAATATGGTTGCTGCAATAAAGAATTTCACAAATGGTTTAGCAGCTACTAAACAGAGCCAAAGAGAAAATTAGCAATTATGAAGATAAACATGAAGAAATGAACCAGAATATAGCCCTAAAACAAGGAGATCGACAATACACATTGAGGTAAAGAGAGATGGAGTATGTGATGAGACAATGAAGCATTTCACATTTGAGTTCCAGAAGAAAACAAGAGAATGAGGAGAGGAAATATTTACATAGGTAGTGAAATATGCACTGCTATATGCATTCTAGCGCCACACACAGAGAAGATCTTAAAATAATTCAGTGAGAAGAGAGATGACCAATAGTGAGATCGATGGTAACCATAGATGCTGCGTTGGGATTTAGTTGTCGATCCTAAATTGTTCAGAGGCAAAACTGTATATTGAAAAGCAAAAACAAAACATTTTTAGATAAACGAAAACTGAGAGTTTACCACCATAAGGCACTAACTTGAACTTCTAAAAACTATACTCACATGCAAGAAGAATAAAAAATGGCTCCAGGAGGCATGGTTGAGCTATGGGAAGAAAGATGAGCAAAGATATCAACAATTTTGTAGACAAGCCTAATCACTAACAATATAAAAAAAGTACTAACAATGTCCATTTTGTGGGGCAAAACAAGACAAAACTGAAATGCTGAAGGACAATAACTTCTAAGTCGGGAGGGGGTGGTGAGGTGATAATAATGAAAACATCCTATGGTTTCTGCAGTGCTTAGTTGGAGAATTAAAACAATGGGTAGAGACTTGGGACTAAAATTCCAAGGGCAGAACAGATAAGAATTCAGTTAAAGCAGTAGGGATAATTTGAACTAAAAATCATTGTAAGAGAGATAAAAAACCAAAAGAAGCCTGGACGAAGGGAGACAAAGAGAATGCGCAGGATGACACAATAAAAATGAATCAAAATATAGCACACAGTAAATGTAAATGGACTAATTTCATCAGCGACTAGACGGATTGTCAGACTAGACAAATACAAGATGTAGTTCTACGCTTTTTACAAGAAATGCACCTGCACCATATGGAACTTGTACATGGTCCCTGGGAGACAGCTGCAAAAATATTCCTGGAAGCATTGATTCTTCTGGAAACAGAAAAAAAAAAAAAAAAGCCAGAAAACTGCATACAACCCAAATGTCCTTCAATAGGAAACTGTTTAAATACATTTCAGATACAAACCAATTAATTGGCACAATGTAGACCATGGAAAGCAATGACAGCCGTGCAGATCAACATGAACATGAATCTTAACAACGTGATGTCGGATATATGGCATGTTTGTAAGTCTCAAACATACAAAAACAGGATATACTGGACACATACATAATGAAGCCTACAAAAGCTATAGAATTCATATCTAGGAAGTTTCATGTAATGATTTCTATGTTTGAGGGGTGATAGAGGAACTATTAGGGCTGGTTTCGTGGATCTGTGACCTGTGTCGTTGTGCTGATATCACGTTTAGAAGGCTTTATGCTTGGGGTTCCTGGGTGGCTCAGCAGTGGAGCATTTGCCTTTGGCTCAGGGTGTGATCCCGATCCAGGGATCGAGTCCCATGTCAGGCTGCCTGCATGGACCCTGCTTCTCCCTCTGCCTGTGTCTCTGCCTCTCTCTCTCTCTCTCTGTGTGTCTCTCATGAATAAATAAATAATTTTTTTTTTTAAAGAAGGCTTTATGCTTGACATTGCCATCTTGAAATTCTTGATAATTTTGGACAAGAGACCCTGCATTTTCAGTTTGCATCCAGCTCCTCAAATGATGCGGCCAGTCCTAAGGGTGCAAGTGTCGGGGGATAGCGGGGATCCCTTGAATTGTACTGGTGACGCTCTTTCTTAATCTGGATGATGAGTACTTCCCCTTTGTTTCATCCGCTTTAGGTATCTCGTTATACATATTTGCATACGTGGACATTTCATTTCCCGAAATAATTTAAAACTGGTACCTCCAGAGCCATTGGTTTATGATCCTCATCTGGAATACCAGGCAAGAGAGTCACACCATCGTGGCCTAGGTGGAATTGATTATTTATATGGCTGCGATGTGGAAATTGGTCTGAGTTGTTGAGTCATTATACTTAAGCATATGCTTTCGACTCCATAAAACCCGGGTGAGTAATATCAATTTGCAGGAAAAGAAGAGCCCTCTGTATTTCTTTACACAGTTGGATATCCAGCTGCTCCTGTTTTCATATTGCAAGTGCATTTCCTTTGCAAACTTGTTAGCTCCTGCATTATTTGGAGGCTCTGGCTTTTCGAAGCAGGCAGCACTTAAAACCTACAGGGCAGAACCTGATTGGATCGCTGTCACCAGCAGCTGGTGGCCCAGCGTCCTCTGAGGGAGCGAGCTGCCCTCTAGCCACCGCGGGCCTCGCGCAACCCAGCACATCTGCTGTCGTCGGTGGCTCACTGCGCTTGTGCCACAGTAGAGGCCAACGTGCCGTTCATGTGCAGTTTGGCAGCTTCAAGATTCACACATAGAGACAGCTGGTGAGATGGTTTGCTAAGTGGTGCCCCCCACCCCCTCCTTTCATGCAGCCACCTGGATGATTCTGAGAGGCACAATGTGACCATCGCTCTTGAACGCATTGGCCAAAACTTCTTGGGAGTTGTCAAAAGCGCTGCAACATGTTCAGTTTTCTCTGTATGGCTCCCAAAGTGCTCTTGGTTGTTTCAGCTTAATTGTATCTCTTAAGTGCCTCTTAACTCTGACCTTCAATGCCCTTTTACTCATCAGGCTTCTGCGCTCTCAAGTGCGGTGGAGTGCGGGGACTCTGGTGTTATGCATTCATTCCTTCAGTCACTCAATAAACGTTTATAGAACATCTTAAATCTTAACTCTCACTTCCAGATCTTAAAGCCTCAGCTCCCTTGGCCTCCCCCTTCCTTTTTTTTTTTTTTCCTTTCTTTTTTTAGTGGTTCTGATTTATGGGGTAGAAGGGTCTATGTGACCTGGGTTTATTCTTTTTTTTTTTTTTTTTGAGATTTTTATTTATTATTTGAGAGAGATGGAGAGAGGGAGAGAGAGAGAGCATGAGCAGGGAAAGAGGGAGAGGGAGAAGCAGACTCCTCGCTGAGCTGGGAGTCCTGACCTGGGGCTCCATCTGGAGACTCTGGGACTGTGACCTGAGCTGAAGGCAGACACTCAGCCAACTGAGCCACCCAGGTGCCCTTCCTTGGGTTTATTCTTTAGGGCACTGTTTCTCAAGCTCTGAACCACTCTCTTCTTTCCACCAATCCAGCCCCGATCGTTCCTGTATCATGAACCTGCTGTGCTCCTTGGAGGCTCCTCGATGAATTCTCAAATGGCAGAAATTAAAATGAAATAATGAAATGCAGTCTTTGGAAACCATAATTTATATAAAAAGCAAACCTCACCTCTACCTGTTACTCTCAAATACAGTGATCTACTACTACTTCTTTTTTTCTTTTTTTTAAGGTACTTGTGAGGTAATTTAAAAAGCCCTGAATACTTTTTGCTGAAAATGTAAGCTGTATTACCAAAAGTCTCAAACATTGTCCAGGTAACTAGAACCTTTTTTTTTTTTTTTTTTTTTTTTTTTTTTTTTTTTTTACTCATTGGGCGAATTTGGTGAGTCTAGATAATCTTGGTGTCAGAGGCCTTGCCATGAATTAAAGCAACCATTAGTTGAGTACTTATGTGTGAGGCATTATGGGACATGCCTTCCATATATCATCCTATGTAATCCTATAAAATAAATATTAAATGAAACATGTCCTCATTCATCAGATAAAGAAACTGAGGGACTAAATAATTGAATAAATACCAGGGTGAGTAGAAGTTGGATTCAAACTCGGGCTTTCTTTCTTTCTTTCTTCTACTTTTTTTTTTTAAAGATTTTATTTATTTGAGAGAGAAAGTGTGCACATAAGTGGGGAAGTGAGATATACTTGCTTCTTTGGGGAACTTAATCCATATTAGAGATCTATATATATAAAAGGAAATTTATAGTGAATCATCCAGGTATTAAGTGGAAAGAAAAAGCAGAAAAGGAAAGCAGAAAAAAAAAGAATGATTATTAGTGGCTGTGATCATCAGAGAAATATAGAGGCAAGGGGCACTTCTTCATACTGAGTTAGACTCTTTAGAGTCAGGTATACTTCTTATTTCCGTAGACTGCTAACTCTATGTAGAGAAAGCATTAGGATTACTCTACTCCTTTCTTGTTCATTGCTTGAGACAGATTTATTTTGAATTATTGTTGGATGTTTTCCTCTTTTTGTTTCTTTTAAATTAAGTGCACATTTGCCCCATTTAATTGCTTATTTCCTTGGAAGATTATGTCAATGAAATTTCTTCTAAGAATTGAGTCCTTATTTGGGGTTATGTGTTCTGTTTTTATTGTTAATAATGACTTTGATTCCCTGTATGCCAATTATACCTACAGGAGTTACTGAACGTCAGGCATTGCAGTGACAAGACCACATGTCTTAGAAACAGATGGGCCCGGGGGCGCCTGGGTGACTCAGTTGGTTGAGCATCTGCCTTCGGCTCAGGTCATAATCTTGGGGTCCTGGGATGGAGCCCCAAATCAGGTGCCCTGCACAGTGGGGAGCCTGCTTCTCCCTCTCCCTCAGCCTCTCTCCCACTCCCTTCCCCACCCATAACTCATATGCTCTCTCTCTCAAATAAATAAATAAATAAATTCTTAAAAAAGAAAGAAAGAGAGAAAGAAAGAAAGAAAGAAAGAAAGAAAGAAAGAAAGAGAGAAAGAAAGAAAAGAAAGAAAAGAATCAGAATGGCCTAAGTTTGAATCCAACTTCTGCTCACCCTGATATTGATTCAATTATTTCGTTCCTCAGTTTCCTTATCTGATGACTAAGGACACATTTCATTTAATATTTATTTTATAGGGCTGCCTAGGATGATATATGGAATGCTTCTGTTGGGTTCCTATAGGACGTCCTACCTATAATAGCAACTATTATTATTTTCTCAATTCATTTCATATATGCGAGGGGACTTCTGTGGAATACACAAAAGAAGTCTGTAATCTAAGGAAATATTTTAAGTTCACTGGATTAAACTAAAGTCTTTTTTAAAGTTAATGCTTTCAACAATTGTACTGGCTGGAGAACATCTTTTTTTCATGTTGTTTAGATCTTAATGGTACTTTGTGGGTGGTCTGCCAATTGAGTTTCTTCTTTATTTTTTTTTCTTTTTAAGAAGAGTATCTATAATTCCTGAAATGGGTATTTTGCCAATTTTCACATGCCTTGTTTTCTCTTCTCAAATCAACATGTCTCTGTATTTATACAATTCAGAGTTCAAACAACATACATTACACTGCTGTCACCGTACATAAAGACAATCCAAACTTGTTATGCCTAAATATAAAACACGATCCAACTAAGTGAACAGATGTGTCGTATGAGCAAAGCCCCACCATGTTGTTCCTATTTATTGTCTGCCTTGTTTGGAGGGCGTGCCTGGTGCTCCGAGGTGGTGGATAAAGGGCCTTGCCAAGTGCACTCATTTAACGAAACATTTTATGCACATTTTGTTTCTCTGTTCTGTTGCACTGCCCTTGGGTGACAGCATGGTTTGTAGGAAGTTTGGCTAAACTTGTCAAGCCTTTGAAATGACTTTAACAACGTTTCATAGTTACAAGAACTATTATGTTCATTTCGGAAAATAAAACACGCTTTCCTAATTTTACAGCTGAAATGATGATGAACTTCCAAAATGCAGGATGTCCAGTAAAATTCCGTCCAGATTTCAAAATTTACACTGCATTTTCCTAACCGTATTAACAGGACTTATTTTGCACTTTTGCACCTTTCACATATAATAAAATAATAAAACGAGAAAATACAAGTACTTGTCTATGGAAAGTAGACCAAGCATCCCCTGTCAGGCTGAAGCCTTCATGAAAATGAAATTCAAAAAAATATGAGTGGTGCTGGTAGACCTTCTCCTTAGGCGCGTGCGTCGGTTAGTATGACTTCCGGGCACCTGGGGACGGTAGCTTGGGCTGTCCATCAGCACTAAACCCAAGGGGTTCATGCTGTGTGCCTGCCTCATTTCTCAGGTGTTGCTTGCTAGCATTTCCAGGACGGGCACTAGGACTTTGAAGGAAAACATCACTTGGGTCCACCTGGTCCAGGTATAGATCTTTCTTGATGCTTCGTAATAATATTGAAAAGATTACCTGGCAATGATTGATGTTTCAGAAAGGAATGATTGACAAATTCTGCATTCCTCCAGCCTGGTTCTATTAGGAAAAACAGTTCCTTCTTGTTCGATTATCAGTTAGTACATTGCTACGAATTACTGTCCTGAGGCCCTCTTTTTTCCCATCTTTCTGATTTTCCACTGGCTGGTGGTATGCTTCTGAACTCACGGCCAAAGCCCGTTTGTACTCATCAGTATTTATCAGACAGGTCCCACCCCCATGACAGGGGTGCCGGGAGGCACAAAGAGCACAGAGTCAGGGAATGAGTTGCCTGGTTTCAACTTCTGATTTTCTACTTACTCCCTGTGGCAACTGAGCAGGACTTCAGCTTCATTGAATTTTTGTTCCCTTACCTGAGCACTGGGGATGCCATGTAGTGGCCTCCTCAAAGGGCTGTGTTTTAGGACAATGGCAAAATTACCAGCTGCCTCCTCTCGTGTGCTGGGTCTTTAAGTAAAAAATAATAATAATAATAATGTAATGAAGAGTCAATGGAGACAATGAGACAAGCAACAGCCAAAAGGTTATTTGTTTCAGAGTTCTATGAAATACGGTATTACTCGCTCTGCCTACCGTCCTCTGCCAAAGGTCTGATTCTTTCTGTCTTGGGCAGGGGAAGAGAACCAAGTGGGCCCACCTGGTGGTGGTGGCAGGTCCTGAGTATTTATTTACCTGCAGCCCACGGACAAGCTCTGTGCTGAAGTCCAGGATTTAGAAGGTTTGCACTTAGCAAGAGTGAAGCCCAAACCTTGAACCTTTGGGGACATCGAACTGTAACTCTTAACATCATTCGAGGCAGGATCAGAGCTGACATCCAAGCACAACGTGTTTTCCTGATGCAGACAACTGCAAGGCAGGCGTTTATTTTTCCTTTTCACCGAATTTCCTGACACGTTAAAAATCAAACAAGTATAATTTCGTAATTTCTAGCCAGGGAGGCTTTAAGCAAGAGAGACTGCAGGTACTAACACTTTCTCCGACCTTGGTGTAAGTGATCTCTCAGGCGTGGGGCAGGCCTATTTTGCTTCACTTTGTTGAAGCGTTCTCCTTGTGCCAGTCCTGTGTGTTGTGCATGAGGATATGAAGGCATTTACATAAGATGCTGTGGTTATTGCTAAATGAGATTATGCATTCCCAGTATTTAGCGTGGTTCCTGGTCCCCAGTAGACTTGATACATGTAAATAAAGATCCCTAGGCTCACTACCTCTTCCCACCACATCAGAGCTGCTGTTTAAATCCCATAATAGTGGCTTCTCAAGCTTTCTATCTGCTGTTCCTCCAAGTTGCCTTTATGGAATACACGACATTCTGTGATTATTATTTTATTATCGTACGGCTTCATTTTCAATTTGCTGCCTCACACATCGCTGACTATGCCACAAGTGCCACGGTGTAAATATTCTGTGTATCACACCTGCTCCAAACCACCTTGTCTGGGCTGTTGTGGAGACAGGTTTCAAACCCATTTGGTTTTAGGCAAGGAACAAAAATTAGTTTAAGAATAACATGCAATACTCTCTCCTGCTTCTAAGACTCTGTTACCATTTAATTCCTTCTCTCTCCCTCCCTTCCCAAACGCTGCCTGGTTAAAGGCTTCCTGTTTAATCATTTCGTGTTTACTTCCATGTGAGCTTATATTAATTACGTAGATCACCAGTCTCGTCACTGTGAAGGATGAACAGATATTTGATTTGGTAAAGGATCCCCAAGACAGCCCTATTCCTGGGCCTCCTCCCACCCCCAAGCAAATGCCAGTTTGTAATGAGACTTCCTTTGGGCACCAGACTTTCCCCTTAAAGTAATTAAAGCCTGCAGGTCTTAACTACAAAGCTGGTTGATGTAACATGACTTAGCAGAGCAGTTTGAGTTTATACAATGTTATGCTTGAAATGAAAGAACCGGATTGACTCCTAGCTTCTTATTTGAGCTGTGTGTGGGTGTGTGCACGTGAGCACATGCCTGGCCAGTCCAGTTTCCTGAAAGCCTGGTCACCCTCAATGTGGATTAGGACCACACTTAGCTATCTCTCAGAGAGGTTGGCGCTACCCCCTTCACACTCGTGGAGACCCACCAGTGCCTCCTCTGGCCATTCGAGGTATAACCCGTTTCCCTCAAAATCTGCAGACACTGTAAGGAAGCCAAACCAGGAGGTGGCCTCAAGGCTTGGCTGTTTTTCCCATGAATTACTAGTCTGTGTGAAGACCAAGTTACTTAAGAAAAACAAAAACAAAAGCAACCCCCCCAAAACTGATTCCAGCCCCACCCTTGCAACCAGAAAAACAGCCCTTAATCAAACCAATAGCATACTTGTAAAAAGAAATATTTTGCAAAGCAAATGATCAGTTAAATGAATAGGCATACATTTAAAAATTTTAGGGATCAGATTAGATAGAATTTCTATATGCCAAAACAAGTAGAAGGACTGTCCTGTTACCGGAGCTAGTAATCTTGATGAGCATATCATAGTAACCAGAAAATAGAAATTGATTCTTTTGGGGAAGGAGAAAGAAAATATAGTATTTATATTTTTTTTTCGTGAAAGCCTGGCGTTAAAGACTTTATCATCTATCTAATTGCTTGAAAACAGCATGCATTCAATATCAAGTGTTTTTTTTTTTTTTAAGATTTTATTTATTTATTCATGAGAGACAGAAAGGCAGAGAGAGAGAGAAGCAGGGTCCATGCAGGGAGCCTGACGTGGGACTCGATCCCGGGTCTCCAGAATCAGGCCCTGGGTGGAAGGCTGCGCTAAACTGCTGAGCCACCTGGGCTGCCCAATATTAAGTGTTTTAAGAAGGCATATATTTGCTGAATGTCCTTGAAGAATCAGTGCATTCAGAAAGGAGGTAGGGCCAAAATTGAACTCAGACGTTGGGCCAAGGAAGTGGGGTTAGAGAAAGGTACTGGTTGAAAACAACTCAAGAAGAGCAGTGAATAAATTAGGTACAGAGTCCAAAGGCTAACAGTTTCATGAAGACTGGGTGGACAGTGAGCCCTGGAATATTTGATCTCTACTCCAGAAACCTTTTGTGTTCCAGGTATGGTGTAAGTCTAGGTCTAGAAAAGACATCTACCTTCACTCACATAGTTTGCATGCTTGAAGTGGAGGAAAAGCAAATGAAGGATACGAAGCCATGCAGTGTAAAGACAGATGAAGGAAGGTAGCTCAGGGGAGCATTGGGAAGAAGTAAGCATTAAAAGGGAGCAGAATACATAGAAACACATAGAAACACAAAGGGAAACCTAATGGGATGTGCCCTTCAGGAAACCAGCCAAGAGGTTTGTATATAAAAACTCTACTTATCATGATATGCTAATTTTAAACAAGTAAGGCAGAAGGGAATCAGTGTTTTTGAGTCATGTCCCAGTAATATTCACTGGGAAATGCTATAGAAGGAGATTCACATGTCAACCAACCATGATGGAAGATAATCTGGGAAATTTGATAACCTGGGAAATTTGATCATGAGTATTTAGATTCTGGAGATTGAGACTGGCCAAAAGAAAAGATTCCATATGAGAAACCACCTGGAGATTATTCAAAACAATGACTCTCAGCCCCAGGTGTCCATTAGGATAACCTGGGGAGTTTTTGTGAGACTATTTTCATAACTGGGCCATCTAGAAATTCAGGGGAGGGTTTAGATCTATTATAAAGATTCTTAAAGTGACTCCAAAGTGCAATCAGATAGAATCACTCATTTAGAGTAGTTGGTCAGGAATACAAGAAGGGGAGAAAGGAAGATCCCCAAATATACAACCTAGGTCAGTGTTTTCAAATGCAAGCACGCATCCAAATCACTTGGATATTAAAACACAGGTGGCTGTCCCTACCTCCAGAATTTCTGATTTATCAGATCTGAGGTATAAGGCCTGGGCATTTGAATTTCTCACTTGTTTCCAGGTGATATTGATGGTGCTGGTCCAAGGATCGCATTTTATGTACCACCAGACTAGGTAAACTGTGAAGGAAGGTGGATTTACAACTGGGGGTAATACAGGCATAATGGGCTCACTGGTTAGGCCTTATGTTGAAGTGGTGTGACAGCTTGGGGAATTGCAATTGTGGTCTGTGCTATGATCTAGAACCCTCCTACTCAAACTGGGATGTCAGATCAGCAACATAGGATCACCTGAATGCTTGTTAGAGAAGTAGAACCTCAGTCCTCACTCAAGAGCCAAAATCATTATTATAACAAGATCTCCACATACTTTGCATGCATTCTAAAGTTGGAGAATCATACTAATGGTTCTTAGCCTTGGTTTCATATTATAATTTTCCATGGAGTCTCTTATCATAGTAATGAAATCAGAATTTCTAGGAGTGAAGCCCATTATTAGTATTGGTATTGTCAAAGCTCCCTGGATGAATCCACTATGTAGATAATTTTGATAGCCACTGATCTAGAATTTATCTCGAAACAATGTAGTCACACTTGTCGCTTGTCTTGCCTTGAGTGGTCAAGACTTAGGAAACAGAAAGGGATTGAAGCTACACATAGACATAGTGGACATTAGTATGTCCACAGAAGACATTACTGTATCCAGCTGGGAGCTGATGGGACCGCAGAAGCAGGAAAGATGATGCAGGAAATGATAAAACCAAATCAATCTCACTTGCTTCACCAGGACATGTGCATTGCCAGGCTGAATATGCAAAACCACTCAGCTGGCATTCCCTTGGGTTTTCCTAGGCCTCTTCCATGATATGATCTCCTTATTTCCCCGGTGTTAAATTGATCTCTTACTGGTAACCTCATGTCTCAGAGGTTTCCAATACATAAATCTATCATAGCACCTACTAACATGTGAAGCCTTGTCCCATTTTTTATTTTATTTTTTCTTCACTTAGAAGATCGTAAGCCTTGTAAGGACAGGAAAAAAACCTTGTGTGTGGCATTAGTACCTGGAACTCAAGAGATACAAGTATTACTTGAGTAGTTGTATATTTAGCATAGAAGAGAAGAGCAAATTATTACTTTGGGGAAATTATACTGTGAAGTTAAAAAAGGTGATGAAAAAGCTATACATAAAAATATATGTATATACATATATGTGCATATAGAGATAAAGCAAATATGGCAAAATATTAAGTTGTTGAGTCTAGGCAAATGGAATAAGGTAGTTTATCATAATATTCCTTGGCCTATTCTCTAGAGTTAAATTTTTAAAATGTAAAAATTATGAAAGAATACATTTGCAATAGTCTTTGAGTTATTTCTTTAAGTTGACAGTTACTTTTTTTTTGTTTTAAATAACTGTTGAAATAATAAAACCCACATTGCTATTTTTCCTATAAGTTTTGTAGAATATAATTTCCTTCCCTTAGAGATACTTAGATTTTTGAAGAGATTTAAGATTGTTTTATACCAACCAAGATCATTTCCAACCTAAAGAATAACTGCACCTTACTGGTTAAAAGCTCTTTACTTATGAGAGAAATATTGGTTTGGTGGAATCATTCAGATTGCCTATTTATGCTTATGTACCTAGATCTGTATTTCCATATTTCACTTGAAAAAAAAGCCACGTAGAATTTTGAAGATTCATTTTGTTTTTCTTAATTTTTCACTTGATTATTTATAATGCTTAAGTGTAAAATAGAAATTTAGATGATAATTGATGGTATTAATTTATCTTTCTGTCACGTGAAGTCTATTCATCACAGACTGATAATAGTTTATACAGAATTTCTCCTTTTAAGCCTACAAAATGGCTGCTAAAGTCAAAGCATTTTTGTTTATATTTTCATCCTTGGTGAACAGTTAGGATATTTGTAGGTAGAGTATTTGTACATATCTCTCCAATCTCAACTGGGAACTTCTTTCCTCAGTATATTAAAGTAGGGAATTGTGTTGTTGCTATTCAATTTGTACGCAATTGGAAAAGTGACCTCCTCCTTATCCTAAATATAGGTGAATAATCAATGCATTTGAACTTGCCACCATTTAGTTTATTGAGACAGGCTATTTTCAAGAATTCATAGCTTAAAATACAATGCCATAAATACTGTTCAGCCCCATCTTGACAGAGTGGATGAAAATCCTTGAATTGTAAAGTTGTAATCCACTGGGTCAGTGACATCACTTTGGAGAAGCAGCAGAGATCCCTCTGTAAAAACATGTGGCCAATCTCTAAGTTTCATTAAAAATAGAGGTTGGGGGGTGCCTGGGTGGCTCAGTCAGTTAGGTTCTGAACTCTTGATTTTCACGCTTAGGTCATGATCTTAGGGTCATGAGACTGAACCCCATGTTGGATCCTATGCTCAGTGCAGAGTCTGCTTGAGATTCTTTTTCTCTCTCTCCCTCTGCACTCCCCCCATAAATGAATGAAAGATTGAAAGAATGAATAAATAAAGTCCTTAAAAAACCTGGAAGTTAGGATTTTACCTTGTATTTCTTGGGGTTTTTCCAACTGATTCCTAACTAATAAAGTCCTATTATCTCTCAGAAAGCACCTGGATAATCAGAAGAAGCTTCCTTCAAGAAGCTTGTTTTAATTGTTTTGCTCTTCCTTACTATTGAAAAAGCTTTTATCTTGCTATTTTCTTTTTATACATTTTTCCTTTTCTTATTTTCTCTTTCATGGAGGATAGCCAGCCATCTTCTTTTTCATATCAACTTCCATTAACTTAAAAATGGTTCATTAATTCAGTATTTATTGAGCACTAGTTATATGCCAGGTACTGTTCTTGATACATTAGTGAGACAACAAAGATCCCTGCTTTCATGGTGCTCACATACTTACGAGGGAGAAGAGGGATGAGAGGCAATAAGCATAGTTAAAAGTAGGAAAAAATTAAGATAAAATAGCAGCCTTGCCCAGCCAGAAAAAAAAATAATAAATTATCTGGCATGATAGAAGGACACAAATGCTTTGGCGAGGGGGTGGGGGAAGGAACAATATAAATGGAATTACTGGGACACCTGGGTGGCTCAGTGGTTTAGCACCTGCCTTTGGCTCAGGGTGTGATTCCAAGTCCCGGGATGGAGTCTCACATCAGGCTCCCTGTGTGGAGTCTGCTTCTCCCTCTGCCTATGTCTCTGCCTCTCTCTCCCTCTGTGTCTCATGAATAAATAAATAAAATCTTAAAAAAACATAAATGGAATTACTAATGTAAGTGTGTATCTGTGTGTGTGTGTATTGAAGAACAGCTTGCAATTTTTAAATAGGTTGGTCAGGTGACCAACCAGAGGTAATGAAGTAGTGACATTTGAGCAAATACCTTGAGGTAAAGGTGCGACATGCCTGGCATGTTCCAGAATATGAACAAAGCCAATGTGACATGATAGCGGGAGAGATAGACGAGTTGTCTCTTACCTGAAATGAAATGTGATGCCATTGGTAGCTTAAAAGGACAACAGTGGATGCTTGTTTGAGAATAGTTTGGAGAGAGAGGTCAAGAGAGAAGCGGGGAGACCACTTAGTTTTACTACTCCAGGGGGAAATGATATTGGGTTGGACCAGAGTATTGACATTGTAGGTGGTGAGCTGTGGGATGTAGATATATTTTGAAGATAAAGTCAACAGAATTTCCTAATGCATGGAATGGGAAGAATTGAGAAAAATTCTAGGATTATTAAAATACCTTTTTTTTTTTTTTGCTTTTCTTCTGTGAGCCTGAATTACCCCAGCAAATGCTTCCTCTACCTGTAGAAAATGTTTCCACGTCTTTCATCCTTCCTATGGCTGTTTTCTGAAAACCTTCATCTTTCTCTTTTTTTTTCTTATATTCTATTAAAATGTTTGTAATAAGTATGGGAAAACAATTCTGATAAAGGTCTCACACAAGGATCATCAAGGGGAAACTGCTTTCTATTTACGAAAATTTGGAAGGAGATAGGGAACACGTTCTCTGATAGGCAACTAAAGAGAAGTAAAGGGGCAGACTTTGTTGAACACTTGAATTTTCATGGAAATGTCTCTCTATCACTGAACATCATCAGAGACAATCCCAGCTAACATTGTCATAGCCTTGATAAATACCTGAGTCAGCACCTTCCTTTTCAGCAACTCCAGGACAAGCCCTTCCATTCCTGTCCATGCAGTAACTAATTGTATTAAACTCATGACTCTCCTGGATTGTTCCCCATCTAATAGAAGTCATTTCTAAATGTATTCATTCCCATCGATGAGAGATTATGGGAAATTTCCAATATTCTACACCTGACATACAGACACTCTGACATCAAAGCTTGATATTGTCATCAAGGGTAAAATCATCTGGGCAGCCGGGTGGCTCAGTTGGTTAAGCATCTGCTTTTGGCTCAGATCATGATCTCAGAATCCTAGGATCAAGTTCCGCATTGGGCTCCCTGCTCACAGAAGAGCCTGCTTCTCCTTCTCCTGCTCCCACTGCTTGTGCTCTCTCTGTCAAATAGATAATTAAAGTCTTAAAAAAAAGAGTACAATCATCTTGCCAAACACTTATTTTGGAAACGTGAAAATGAATGATAAATTAGGGGATGATTTGAGTAAAATGTGACTGTTGAGTTTGCTCGTGCGCATGTCTTCTGCAATCAAATCACACCAGAAACACAACAAAATGCACACATGCACACACCTCAAACGTCTTCTCGGTGGCACTACTCTTGAAGATTAGTGAACCTCTCCTCCTCTTTCACATTTGTAACATTCTTCTACATTAAAGACAACAAAAAAAACCTACCTCATTCAACATCCCAGAAAAATCCAAGTGCTCTGGTGCAAATTGCCATGCTATGCACGCAACAGGAAAGTACTATTGTATCCAAAGACCTTAAGCAGAAATTGCCAAATTCTGCAGAAGTGATCCCTACAGAGGCCAGTGGTGGCCGGTATAGTGGTTTTAAATGTCACTATAACTCCCAAAGCCCTCAGCAGTTAGGCAGAGTTGTGAGTGCAGATGAGAAAGCCACCAAAGAATTTGCAGCAGTGGTATAGAAGTTAATTGAAAAAGGAGGCTACACATTGGATCCAATTTTCAACTTTGATGAACAAGTTTCCATTTTAAATGCATGTCTTGAAGGACCTACATCTCAAAGACGGGAAAACATGTCCCAGGATTTAAGGCTGCCGAGGATCACTGAATTAGGAAGTGGAGAATAATGAGCCACAATTACCTGTATCTGCTGCTACAACTTTCTAATTTCAAATCACCTCTCTTCCACCACTTTGTAATAACCCACAAGCTGCAACTCTTCCCAGCTCATTTCCACTGCAAAGTTTCAGTCTTTTTCAGGGAAGAGTGCCACATTATCGTACTATTCCTGCATTTTTTTTTAAACCACTGAACATGTATGAAATGCCGTCAATGTTTTTATTACGTTCCTTTTTTTTTCCCTATGAGTCACTGATGAAATTTCTGAGTGTTTTGTCCCTAACTTCACTTTCCCCATAAGCCTTGTTTCGTTTTGTTTTTCTCACAATTTAGCATAGTGTGATGATTTTTAGGAACACATATATGGTATTATCGCAGAACTGACAGTATGGGGTAATTGCATTTTTCCCCCCTTGAAACACAATGACTGTGTTAAGAACTGATCTCTCAAATTGTTTGGTATGCCTGGAAGAGTAGACTGTAATTTCTGGGTCAGTTACAGAATTCTAAAATAACATGGGTTTTTAGAATTACTGAATTTACGTATTTCATATAATGAAGGAATGGAGTCTTGGAGAGGTCAAATGAATTTTCTAGGGCCACACAGCAAGACAATGACAGATCTAGAATCGGAGTCCGTGTCTCTTGACTACTAGTTCAATACTCTTTCTTGTTCAGATTGGTTTAAAAGTGGTTGTCACAGGGCAGTCCTTGATCTGGCAGCATCAACGTCATCTTGAAACTTGTCAGTAATGTAAATTCTGTGGGCTGGCCCAGTGGCCCTCTGGGTGATCTGGATGCCCACTAACATTTGAGAACGACTGGCTTAGAATAAACTGCCAGTATCTGTGATCCAGGAGACACCAACACACTAGAAAGTGCATCTAAAATATTAAGAACAGTTTGAGAAGATTACATTCCTCTTGTAATTTTCATTGATTCAAAAAATATTTAAGATATATACGCAATTCTTAGATCTTGGTTTTATCCATTAATATAAGTATACACAGCACCAAACAAAAAGGCAGATTCTAGATAATAATCTCCCTTTACGTAGTATTCAAAGGATAAAAAAAGTAGCATGTTTTTCTTGTTAAGAGCAAGCCACCAAAAAACTACATATTTATGGGAAAAATCTATATATGTGAAAATCTATTTGTGTGTGTATAGTTATAATCTCGGGAATCACAAAATAGCAACCAAAGAAACAGTTGAATCAACCCAAATATTTTATAGTTTGAGAACTAGAAAGAAATAGAGTTCACATAGCTATGAATCGCCTTACCTGTCTTCCCCATTGAGCACTGCAATAAAAAGTTAAGTGAGCCAGGAAGATGGGGGACATTTCCTAAGTTCTTTGCAATCCAGAGAATTCTCCGGAGCTGATTTTAGTTTATATATATGATGTTTGGGGCCAGTTCAGAACTTTTACTAGGGGACTTAGAAACATGCACATTAGTCAAAATTCACTTCAGAATCAACGTAAGAGACCTTAGGTCTCCATCAGTCATATAGAAGGATGAAGACACATTTTGCTGTCCTCACGAGCTTTTCATTTTTTTCTTACCTCATTTGGAGCAATGATGATGGGCTTGGATGCCAACTGAAGACCGGAAGTGCCAGGAGAGCCACTCAGCTCAGAGTTTTCTCAGCTCTCAGAGCTGAGAGCTTACCGGGTGGCCTTGATTGTGTCACCTAACCTCTCAGAGCTTCAATTTCCTGATTTGTAAAAGGGGGATAATATAGCTCCCCTCATGGGGTGTGGTGAGGATGGAATCATGTCATAATACGCAAAACTTCAGTCTCTTAACAATCACCATGATGTTAATTCATATTCTTCCAATGAGCTTCTTTTCTTTCTTCCTTTCCTTTTTCTTCCTTTCCTTTTTCTTTCTTTCTTTCTTTCTTTCTTTCTTTCTTTCTTTCTTTCTTTCTTTCTTTCTTTCTTTCTTTCTTTCTTTCTTTCTTTCTTTCTTTCTTTCTTTCTTTCTTTCTTTCTTTCTTTCTTTCTTTCTTTCTTTCTTTCTTTCTTTCTTTCTTTCTTTCTTTCTTTCTTTCTTTCTTTTTAAAAGATTATATTTACTTATTCATGAGAGACACACAGAGAGGCTGAGACACAGGCAGAGGGAGAAGCAGGCTCCCTGCGGGCAGGACTCGATCCTAGGACTCCAGGATCATGACCTGAGCCAAAGGCAGATGCTCAACTACTGAGCCATCCAGGTGCCCCTCCTCTTTTCTTTTCTTTTTCTTTTTTTTCTGCCTCAATCTGATTTTAGGCTTTGGTTAATTTCTCAGTGCTCTTTTTGTGACTAACTGTGCCAGTTTTGTCTCATTAGTTATGGCCTTCTATTTGTCACTCCTGTCATTTGTGTACCAGTCATTTCCCCATCTTAGTCTGTAATTTCCTTAGGGACAGGGATCATCGCCCCCCACTGCACTTCAAACATATAGTAGGTGCTCAATAAATGTATGTTGAATGACTGAGAGAATCAAAAGTAAATGTGGACCTTGGAAATAAATGGAGCATATCCCAGCAATTAACTTGCTGACTGAGAGCATTTCTGCTTAGAGGAACACTTCGGGTATTGGGCAGACTGAATAAGTAATAATGTTTGCTTCTTTTGGTGACAAAAATATCCTTTCATGACACTAATTTCCCTTTACTTGTGCATCGACCAAAGTTTTGTTCCTAAACACCTGCCAAAGAGATGTAAACCCACAGCGATGTGTGTATTGATATGTATAGCCAGTGTCAAGTTGAATATGAAGTAAAGTGAAAGATAGAAATGTGACCATGTAAACAAATAGCCCCTGTTGTTTCTTGTGAGCCCATATGTGACACTAATCCAGAAATGCATGCCAGGGGCAGTTGAAATATGCTTTGAATTACTAGCAGTGATGTTTCTAGAACTGAGCACACGGCATGATTTATATCCTGATGTTCTCAATCAGATTCTAGTGATCGATTAATCACACTATCAATAACAAAGAAACAGGTGTGTTTCTAAAGTCCTGTGCTTGCTAGAGGCAATTACGTCCCCCATGGGTGCTACCTTAGAAACGCAGTTTGGAAGTATTCTCGTCCGTGCTAGGAAAATTGCTAGTTGAATTCCTGCTTGGATAAAACAGCTATGGGCTTCTAGTCGGTGACCCTAAGACTACACTTCCGTCACAATCCAGGGCATCAGTACAATGTTTTGCAGGCTTCTTTAGACAAAGTTCATTTTATGTATTTATTTAAAGATTTTATTTATTTTTTCATGAGACACACACACAGAGAGGCAGAGACACAGACAGAGGGAGAAGCAGGCTCCCTGTGGGGATCCCGATCCGGGACTAGATCCCAAGACCCCAGGATCATAATTTGAACCAAAGGCAGATGCTCAACCACTGGGCCACCTGGGCAACCCGGCAAAGTTCATTTTGATGATGAAAATGGCAAAGTTGAGTGGTGGAAAGAGCAGCTGGGCTGCCCTGAACTGACATTAGGAAGGACCTTCACTGCTCTGGGTAGAACATATTTTAATTCTCCATTTAGATTAGCTGGAGAATGTGCTGTTTATTAAGATCCTTCTATGAGTTTTTAGCTCAAGTTATGTATATATATTTTTTTTCATATTTCTCTTGAGTTTTTATTACAAGGCTACTAAAGACTAATAGAAACATGACTAATAGAAAGACTAATAGAAACTAATAGAAACAAGACTAATAGAAACTTTTATCAGGAAGTTGTCTCCTGATAAAAGAGGACAACAAATTTTGGGAAAATGAAAAATAGTTCAACTAGTTCTGGTAGGTGAAGCAGGGTAAGTAGAGTGACAGCCTGGAGGGCATTGCTAAGGGAGAGGGGACCAGTACACCCAGCACAACCCCAGATAGCTGGCCAGAGGAACAGAGTGGAAGTACAAACACAAGGCTTATTTGAAAGTGGAGAGCAAAATCAGACTTCCCTCCCACTCCATCTACCACCCACATAACAACATTATTCTTACACATAAAGGGGAATGAGGGTCTTCCGGCACAGATCTTTTTAAAGTAATTAGTTTCCAGATCCTCCTCTACTATGTGTACTGTTTTTCTAAAGCTGATCTGTCTTGGAACACTGGTTGTGGTGTACCTCTCCCCTCCCCCGTCATTACCATAATCATGTGACCTTACCCTAGTCACCTGTCCTGTGCTGAATGTCCTCAGTGAGAACAGCACCAGCAACAACTCTGAGGGGCCACTCATAGATTTTAAAAATAATTTGATGATTCTATGAAGTATAAATTCTCATTCTTTCTTTACCTGAATGATGTTTTCAGTGCGTATATCTAGAAAAAGAAACAATAGAATTGAGGCTGACACATGTGTCTGTACTACTTCCTCAGAGACAAATGAGCTGATTAAGCAAAAATGTTGCACACATGGCTACTGCATTGACCAGTACAGGTGCACTACTTCAAGGGTGACACCCACACAGGCACTGGGTTGAATGGCACCCCCTGAAGTTGTGCAGTGCACAACGTGTGGAACTGAAGACAGCGTAGAACTGAGTAACGTTTCTTTCAACTAGAAGCGTTCTTACAATAAAATTCTACATTTTGTGTTTGATAATTCTTTTCAATATTTGTCTATATTATATACTTTGGCTCAATTGTGAACTAATTATAACTCAGTTGAGAAGGGAAAAAGTTAATGAGCATCACAGGCATAGGGAATGTAGAAAAAGTATAATTTCAATTTGCATATATATATTTTGGTTATAGAAGATGAATATTGAGTGTTCAGCAATATATATATATTTATTTATTAAATCACAAATATGCAACACATTAGAATAGAACAATAAGATTCTGTAAGGGAAGTGAAATAGAAACAGGAGTCCAAGTCAAAAAAGTAATGTTACAAATGATCAACAATAAAGAAGAAGTAGTTATTTTGAAGAGGTATATATTTTGAAAATGGAAAATAGAGGGTATCAAATACTATTGTATTTCCCTTCCACGAGATATCTTCAGGAGAGTAAGAGTGATGTACCAGGGTTAATTAAAATGAAAGTATTTGCAATGTGCCAGAAATTACACTTGTAGCAACTGTTTACTCTGTAATGGAACATTCTGCATGTCAACTTAAAGTCGTTTAAAAGATACATTGTTTTTCAAAGTTCTTTTTGGGGGGATATGCAAACAAAAAAAATAATTAAAAACCTTAGAATGACAAACAGCCAGGCATTTGCCAATGGGCAAAAACTGAGAAGATTCTTCTTTAAAAGTTTTGAAGCAACTGTCTGAGGCCATTTAGACAAGTGTTATGATTCTAGTGCTTTCTCCTCACAGGGAAGAGGACAGTTTAGCAGCTGCTTTCTCATCTTCTTATCCTAAAACGATGCCTTTCTACCCTAAAAAGGAGACTCCCTCATGTACACAAGATTTGGCTAGCCTTTCAATACTCTCGTGTTTAAATGTGAATGGTAAACTGAGGATCATCAAGTATTTGAGGAAAAACAGCAACATGAAATAGAAAGACCAGATAAGCAAACTGAAAAACAGACCCTGGGGAAATGAAAGTAATTAAGCTAGTATAAATTCTATGGAGAAATTACAACAAAATAAATCAACACTTAAACTCTCCTTGAAGGAATTAAAGGGGATATCACATCCCTAAAACAATAATAGGGTGCCAAGAAAGGAAACATCAGAAATCAAAAAAGAACTCCTAGAAATTAAAAGTCTAACTGCAAAAAAACTTTAAAAAAAAAGTCAATAAGGAGGGTGCCTGGGTGGCTCATTCAGTTAAGCATCTGCTTCTGCTTAGGTCATGATCCCAGGGTCCTGGGGTAGAGTCCTGAGTCAGATTCCCTGCTCAGTAGGAAGCCTGCTTCTCCCTCCCCCTACTCCTGCTCTCTCTCTCTCTCTCTCTCTCTCTCTCTCTCTATCAGTTAAATAATTAAAATCTTTAAAAAATGAGAAACTTAAAAAAAATAAAAGTTAATAAAGGAGTTGGAAGACAAAGTTAAGGAAATGTTCCAGGAAGTAGGAAAAAATGTCAAAGATTTAGACAATATGGGGAAGAGAGTTAAATGAAGCTGAGATTCCACTCAGGGAATCAAACATTTCATGAACTGAAATTCCATACAGAGAAGGAAGACAGTTGGTGGGCAGGTGGGAGTCAAAGCAGAGATGAAAGGGCCATTTGTCTTTGATGTTCACTCAAAGTTCATTCAATGAACCCTGAGCTCACTCTCATTTGCATAGCACAAGGGCCATGACACTGAAAAAAGGAGAAATAGAATGTGGCAGCCTGCCTACATGAACTTGCCATAATTTTGATTAGTCTAGTCATAATTATAAAGCTGTTATCAGGTTTTGGTTGTTAGAATTAATCTATAGACAAAGCATAATTTTTTATAATTGTTATGATTATAACAGAATGTATTTTTTCAATATCTTTTTTTTTTTTTTAATTAAGTAGGGTCCACACCCAGTGGGATGCAGGGCTTGAACTCTCAACTCTGAGATCAAGACCTCAGCTGAAATCAAGAGTCAGATCCATACTGACTAAGCCACCCAGGTGCCCCTCAATCTTGGGAATTAAAAGTAGATGTACAGTTGATAGAGATTTGGAAACAGAAGATGGGAAGGAAGAGGTGGGAAGAATGAGGACCCTAAAACGGTCATCTTAAAAAAAAGTGGGTAGCGAGGAGATTCTTTCTGCAGGCTATAAAATAATAAACAGATGTTCAGGGGCACCTGGGTGGCTCAGTCAGTTAAGTACCTACCTTCAGCTCAGGTCATGATCCTGGGGTCCTGAGATTGAGCCCCACATTGGGGCTGAGCAGCCTGAGTTTGCTTCTCCTTCTCCCTCTGCTGCTCCCCCTGCTTATGCTCTTTCTTTTTCTCTTTTTCAAATACATAAAAAAATAGATGTTCAATATTATTTAATGTAAACACTAGAATATATGAGTAGAGTGATATCTAATTAAAGTTTTAACTGGAAGAGATGAGGAAAGAAGGGGAAAAGGAAAATAGAATAAATGAGATTAATCATGCACAGTGTATGGTTTACTAGGATTGTCATAACAAAATACCATAAATTGAGTGACTTATGCAACAGAAATGTATTCCCTCAAACTTGTAGAGGCTAAAAGTCCAAGATGCAAGTGTTGGCAGGGTTGATACCTTCTAAGGGCAGGGGGGATGGAGAATCCATTCTGTCTTTCTTCTAGATTTTGATAGCTTAGGTGTTTTTTGGCTTGTTGGTGATGTTCTTTCTCCCTGTGTATTCACATCGTCTTGCCCCTATTTGTATCTCTCTTTGTGTCCACATTTCCCTTTCATTTGAGTTTCCCAGTCACCTTGGATCAGGACCCATCCTAATGACCTCATCTTAACTTGACCATCTGTAAAGATACTATTTCCAAATAAGCTCACACTCATAAATATTGGAAGTTAGAATGTTAACATTTTTTTTTAAGATTCTATTTATTTATTCATGAGAGACACAGAGAGAGAGAGAGAGGCAGAGACACAGGCAGAAGGAGAAGCAGGCTCCATGCACTGAGCCCGACATGGGACTTGATCCCGGGTCTCCAGGATCATGCCCTGGCCCGAAGGCAGGTGCTAAACTGCTGAGCTACCCAGGGATCCCAGAATGTTAACATTTTTTAAAAAAGATTTATTTAGTTATCTTATATAGAGGGAGAGGGGGAGAGAAAAAGTATAGGGGGAGGGACAGAGGGAGAGAGACTCTTAAACAAACTTTGCACTGGGCAGGAAGCCCAATGTGGGGCTTGATCTCATGACCCTGAGATCACGACCTGAGCCCAAACCAACAGTCGGACATTTACCACCCTGACTGTACCACCCAAGCGCCCCTAGAATGAGGAGATCTAATTCAACCCATAACATATGGCAAGATTAAGAAAACAATGTAAGAAACATGAAATTAATTCTAACGCATTATTACTCTTTATTATTTGTATCATATAATAATATTATCACTTATATATTATTGCATTAACTGTATTACTTAAAGCTATGGCATTAACCATCATAGCAAACAAAAAACTAAAATAATTAAAATCTTCGGCGTTTAGAACTGGGGTAGGTCAAAGTGGTGTGGCAGCCTTGTATTCGACCTTTTTGTAATATTTTATTTCTAATCATATACATTTATTTCTTTGATAAAAACTAAGAAAAAAATTTAAGGAGTCTTCTCTTCCCCCAAGCAATATATGTATATAAAACAGTAAATGTATATAAATACATTTTTTTTCTTTTGTAAATTCAGATATAACTAATATGAAATAAAATTCAGCATTCTAGTGGAAAGTTTTGTGAGTTTTGACAAGTGCATACATTTGTGTAACTATAGCTATAATCAAGATATGGAACAAGTCTATCACCTTCCCCTGCTCTACCTCCCCTCCACATCCCCCTTGTTCTTTTCTTTGCCCCCCTAACGTCTGACGCCAGTGATAAATTTTGTGTCTATGGTTGTGCCATTTCCAGCATGTCGTATGAATGGAACTGTACATTATGCTGTCTTCGAGTCGGCCTTATTTCTTTATTTTCAGGTTTATTAAGATATAATTGACATATAACATCATAAAGATTAAGGTATACAAGCTGTGGCTTTGATACACGTATATATTGCCATATGATTACTACTCAGCTCACTCCATATGTCACATAATTACTATTTCTTTTTTTTTTTTTTTATGATAGTCACACACAGAGAGAGAGAGAGGCAGAGACACAGGCAGAGGGAGAAGCAGGCTCCATGCACCGGGAGCCCGACGTGGGATTCGATCCCGGGTCTCCAGGATCGCGCCCTGGGCCAAAGGCAGGCGCCAAACCGCTGCGCCACACAGGGATCCCACTATTTCTTTTTTGTAGTAAGAACATTTAAGATTTAGACTCTCAACAACTTTCAAGTATATAATACATTATTTTTTTATGCTTTTCACTTATCTTAAATTCGAGTTAGTTAACACATACCAAATATGTAACACATTATTGTGAACTATAATCACAATGCTGTGCGGTAGAGCCTCAAAATTCATTCATCTTCTAACTGGACGTTTTTATCCTTTGACCAACATCTCACCATTTCCCTAATGCCTCAGTTTCTGGTAAGCACCATTTTGAGTTTCTATTCTTATCCTTGGCAAACACACTTGGGATTTATTGCTTTTATTGCGGAGCAGCATTTCATTGCAGGGATGTACCAATTTCTTTATCCACTCACCAACATTAGAGTTGTTTCCAGTTTTTGGCAATCAAAATAAAACCACTATAAGCATTTATTTGTGTACGTATAAGTTTATATTTCATTTAGTAAATGCCTGGGAGTGTCACTGACTAATGATGTTCAACATCTTTTCGTGTGTTTTTATTGGCCATTCACAACCTTCCTTGGTAAAAACTCTATGCATATCTTTTGTCCATTTTTGTTATTGGGCTGCTTATTTCCTTATTATTGACTTGTAAGTGTTCTTTATATGTTCTGGATATGAGTCATTTATTAGATACATGATTTGAAGGTGTTTTCTCCTAGTTTGTGGCTTGTCATTTCCCTCTTTAATGGTGTTTTGATAGGAAGATTTTAAAGATGTTCCCTGTTTCTCCCCCACCCCCAGAATTCCTGCCCCCTGGATTTTCAATCAAACACTATTATAGGTACTGCTCTGAAGGGCTTTTGCAATTGTTAAAGTCCCAAGTCAGTTGACCTTGAGATACAGAGAATATCGAAGTAGGCAAATCTAATCACATGTCTCCTGTAAAAGCAAAGAGCTTTCTCTGGTGGGAGGTAGAAGAGGAAGTCAGGGGGATTGAAAATATGAGAAGTATTCAGTGTACCATTGCTGGCTTGAAAATGGGAGCCCACATGGTGAGGGATGTGGCTGCCCCTAGAAGCTGAAAATAGCTCCCAGATGATAGCCAGCAAGAATTAGGACTTTAGTCCTACAGGTGCAAATAGCTGAATTCTAATAATAATGTGAGTGAGCTTGAAGAAATCCCAAACCTGATGAGAATATAGCCAGCTGACATCTTGATTTCAAACTAAGCAGAGAACGCGCCCATACCCTGCCAAAGTTTTGAAGTACAGTATTAAACGGGTACTATTTTAAGATGCTAAGTTTGTGATGATGTGGTATGCAGCAATGGGAAACTAATACAGGTATCTTTTAAAGAGCAGAAGTTTTTAATTGTGAAGGCCAATTTTTCCATTTCTTTTTTAATGGATTTTTCTTTTTGTGTCATATCTAATTGCAAACAGGATAACCATGGTCACAAAAATGTTATTTTTTTTCTAGAATTTCTATCGTTTTAGCTCTTCTAGTTAGGTCTATGACCCATTTTGAGTTAATTTTTATGAAAGTTGTTATTAGATAAGGGTCTGTAATAGTTTCCTAGGGCTGGCCATAACAAAATGCCATATGCTTGTGGGCCTCAGAAAACACACATTCATTCTCTCACTGTTCTGCATTTAGTTTCTCACAGTTTTTCCAGAAGTCTGCAGTTATCAGCAGAGCCATGCTTTCTTCAAAGTCTCCAGAGAAGAATCTTTCCTTGTCTCTTCTAGTTTCTGGTGGTTGCCAACAATGCTTGATGTTCCTTTGCTTGTGGCTGGGTAACTCCAATCTCTGACTCTATCTTTACATGGACTTCTTCACTGTGTCTCCCTGTATAGCCTCCCTTCCCTCTTTATGGATGCCAGTCACTAGATTTAGGAGCCACCCCCATCCAGTGTTGTCACTTCTTAACTAATTATATCTGCAAAGACCCTCATTTCATCAGGGGAGTTGGCTTGCTATTTTCTTGTAGTGTCCCTATTTGGCTTTGTATCAGAGTAATGGTGGCCTGTAAAATGATTTTGGAAATGCTCCTTTATCTTCAGTTTTTTTTTTTTTTTTTTTTTCAGAAGAGTTTGAGAAGGATTGGCACTAAATCTTTAGGTGATTCATGGAATTCATGAGGGAAACCATGTAGTCCTGGGCTTTTCTTTGTTGGAAGGGTTTTGATTATTGAGTCCATCTCCCTATTAATTATTGGTCTGTCCAGGTTTTCTTCATGACTCAGTCTTGGTAGGTTGTACGTTTCTAGGAATTCATCCACTTTTTTCTAGATGTTCCAATTTGATTGGTATGTAACTTTATAATAGCCCTTTGTGATCTTTTGTATTTTTGTGGTATCTGTTGTAATGTCTCCTTTCTCATTATCATTTTATTTATGTGAGTCCTCTGTCCTTTCCTTTTTTTTTTTCTTGGCTAATCTAGCTAAGAGTTTGTTAATTTTATTTATCTTTTCAAAGAACCAACTACTAGTTTTGCTCATCCTTTCTGTAGTTTTCTCTATTTCATCGATTTCTGTTCTAATATTTATTATTTCTTCTGGTAATTTTGGATTTAGTTTGTTCTTCCTTTTTACTTCTTTAGGTGTAATATAAGGCTATTTATTTGAGATTTTTCCTTTCTCTTGATGAAAAATTGTATAGCTATAAACTATATTATTGCTTTTGTTGTGTCCCATAAGTTTTGATTATGTTGTGCTTCCATTTTCATTTGTCTTAAGATACTTAATTTCTGTTTCTTCTTTGATCCATTGATTGTTCAGAAGTATGTTGTGTAATTTTCAGGTTTGTGAGATTTCTAGCTTTCCTCCTGTTGATTTCTAGAGTCAACCATATTGATTGGAAAAGATACTTGATATAATTCTTATTTCTTGAATATTTTGAGACTTGTTTCATTGCTTAACCTATGATTTGTCCTAAAAACATGTTTCAGGTGTGTTTGGGAAGAATGTGTATTCTGCTTCTGTTAAATAAAATGTTTTGTGTATGTTCTGTGTATGTTTGCTCCCTCTCATATGACATTGTTTTTTCTTGTTTCAAAATTTTCACTTAGTCTTTTGACAATTTAATTATATGTGACTCAGTGTAGCTCGTTACAGATTTGACTTCTTTGGGATCCTTTGAGCCTCATGAATGTGGATGTCTATTTCTTTCTCCAGGTTTAAGTGCTCATTCACTCTTTTTTAAAATAAACTTTCTTCTCCATCCCTTTCTCTTCTCCTTCATAATTTCCATAATACATCCATTGCTCCTTTTGCTGGTTTCTCATTAGTTCTTGTAGATTTTCTTTACTTTTTTTCCTTCTTTTTTATTTTTGCTCCTTTAACAGCATAATTTCAAGTGATCTGCCTTTGAGTTCACTAATTCTTTATTCTACTTGTTAGATTCTGCTGTCAAAGATTTCCATTTAATTCTTCAGTACAGTCATTATATTCTTGAGGTCTAGGATATCTATTTTCTTTCCTTTGTTTATTTGTTTCTGATGGTTCCTGTTTTTTTGTTGTATTTCCCATTTTATTCATGCATTATTTTCTTAATTTCCTAATTTCAGTTAGTTTTCCATGTTTTATAGTCTCTTGAACTTCTTTTAGAGAAATATTCTGGAATCTGTGTCTGACAGTTCATAGATCTCCATTTCTTAGGACCAGTTGTTGGAACTTTATAAGTTTCCATTGCTGGTTTCATGTTTACCTGATTCTCCATGGTCTTTGTATTTTTGCATTAATATATGTGTATTTGATAAGCATTTTCTCTTTCAGACTTTATTTATTTAGTAGGGAGAGATCTTTACCAGTCACCTCAGCTTGGGGTATTAGCCTGGTCAGGTGCTAGTGCACATGGGCATGCAAGGCTTGCTATTTGGTTCTCTAGTTCATCAAGCCTACTGTCTATCTTCTAAAGTTGGGGGTCGGGGAAGGGTGCTGCTGGCTGGGCTCCATGGTTGGGTAGACCTACTGGCTGAGCTCTATATTCAAGCCAGGCTACTTGGTAGGCTCCCTGGTTAGATGTAGCTTCTACCTGTTTCTACAGTAAGGTGGGGCTACTAGCCGGGCTCTGCAATTACCTCTGATTACTTGGGCTTACAGGCTCTAAGCCCTTCTAGGATAGTGCTACTAGCTGGACTCCATGACTAAGCAGGCCATGGGCTGTGCTCCATAATCTTGGTTTTGTGGGGCCTCAGGTATGCTTTTCTACTGGATGGTGCTACTGGTACCCTATTTAGGCATAGTCACAGGCCAGGCTTTATGGTTGGATGGGGCCTCGGGCAAGCGCTCCATGATCAGGTGGGGCTAAAGGCTGTACTCTGAAGTTAGGTGGGGCTGTAGGCTGGGCTATGTGATCTAGTAGGCCATTGACTGTACTTTGCTGTTGGGTGTGGCTGCTGGTCAGTTTCCCTGGTCAGTTATATGGGGTACTGTACTTTAGATTTGGGCAAGGCCATTGAGTACAGTCCCTGGTTGGGTAAGGCCACAAGCTATGCTCCACGATTGGCCAAGGTCATTGGATGGACTCGTCCTGGTCAAGGTCACAGTTTGTGCTCAACAATCAAGGGGGACCATATGCTGACCTCCACTGCTGTGTGAGATTGTAGGCTGGATACTGCAGCTAGGCGTTACTGTAGGTTGAGCTCTGAGGCTCCTTGGGGTGCTCTGCAGGCTCCTTGATTATGCAGGGCCAGGGGCTATCCTCAACAATTGGGTGAGGCTGCCGGCTTGGCTCCCTGCCCAGGCAGGTCACAGAATGTGCTGCTGGGCGTCTGTGGCCTTGCTTCCTGGTGGGGCAGAACTGGAGGCTCTGCTTGGCAGTTGGGTGAGATTGCAAGCCTGTACCTCTGCCCAGGTGGCCACAGGATGTGTTGCTTGGCAGTACAGCCCTTTGGCTGGGGATTCAAATCTGGTAGAATTGCCAATTGAGATCCTCGGTGAGATGGGGCCACCAAGTCAGCTCTGCCTACAAACCGAACTGCCAGCCGGGATATCTGCTCAGGTTCCTTGGCAATCATGAACACACTCCACCGATATCTGAGCAATGGTTACTGAAAGCCTTGTCCCCTTCTCCATCTTTATCTGATTTCCCCAGTTTTTGAGTTCCCCAGGAACTTCCAGTGATGCTCAGGAAGTGAGACCTAAGTGAGCCTCCCAGGAAGCATCCCTCAATGCTCAGAAAGCGGATGTCCACCTTGGGTTTTCTTTTTCCCACTGGAGAAACTGCAGGCCCAGAGAAACCCTCTCTGTTAGGCATTGAGCTGGCCTGGGGGGTGGTTGATGCAGTCAGTGAAATTACTCCTCTTATCCTTCTAGTGGCATTCTTGGTCTCTGTTCTCAGGGGTGTGCTGAAGCCTCACTCCCTAGCTTTTAAGATGTTCACAATAGCGTCTTGCCAATGGATGTGGCTAGATGGTCTTTTCAAGAGGGGGACTGAAGTCAGGAATGACTTGTGTCACCATCTCGATGACAGTATCTCATCTAATCATGTGAATTTAAATTCTCTATTTGATAGATACAATCTCTGGATTGTCTCTGAGTCCATTTCTATGGATCATTTTGTCTTTTTGACAGAGTGTTTTATTTATTTTTCCTTGCTTCTTTATTTGTCACCTAACGTTATTTGAAAGCAGATCATCTTGGGCGGGACAGTAGAGACTGGGGTAGATATTATTCCAAGCCAGCAATAGTAATCTTTTATTTTGCTAGTCTTCCCAAGTGGGAGGTTTGGTCAATCTAGTCTGTGCTTGAGCAGGGGTTGGATTTTGTTGTTGTAAATGGCTATCATCAGCGCTCCGCATAGGCTTGCAATACCTGTGGCCTTAACTTGTTCTTAGAATGGTGGTGGTTTTTGAAATTTCCTAGATGTCTGTTCATGCTCCGAGTTTAAGTCTTTGCTATGTGACTGTACGTGAGGGAGCATCTCTATTCTGATCCCGTCTCCTTTACCAGTTCTTCATGGATGTTCCTTTGCTGCTCAATGGGTGGCCACCTGATGGTAAGGTGAGTGAGTCATCTCCATGGGAAGCTGCTATGGCTCTGGGTCCCAAGGGTCAGGCCATCTCAGATCCTGCCTCTTTCTTCAGTAGGACACCTCTAATAGTTTGGGCCAGGAGGTTTTCTTGCCCCACCCCAGGGCTAGAGGGTACTTTTGTATTCTCTTTTCCCAGCTGCAGTGGTTCTTAACCTTGTCTTGTGGGAGGAGGGTGCAACAGCGTTTGCTGCTGGGTGTCTAGGTGGCTGAGACAGTTAGGCATCTGCCTTCAGCTCAGGTAGGGATTCCAGGATCTTGAGATCGAGCCCCATGTCAGGCTGTCTGCTCAGCAGGGAACCTGCTTCTCCCTCTCCCCCAACCCCCGCTTGTTCTCTCTCTTTCTCAAAAAAAATAAATAAATAAATAAAAAATAAAATCATTAAAACAACAACACCACCAAAAAACAGTTTGCTGCTGTTTCCCAGAAAAATAATGCTTTTGTTCCTAAGAGGAAAAAAAGGTGGAGTATCCAAGTGGGGCTTTGTGCTTTTCTGCAGTGGCCCTGTTCCATCACAAGGGAGGATTTCTCTAGATCAGTAGTTCTCAACTGCAGTTCTATTGACATTTTTGGATTGGATGATTCTTTGTAAGAGGGTGCCAGTCGATGCATAGCTGGATGGTAAGCAATATTCCTGGCCCCTAACCACTGGGTACAAATAGCATCCCCCCAGGTATGGCAATTGTAAATGTCTCCACATATAGCCAAATATCCTCTCGGAGATATTGCTCTCCATTTAGAATCACTGCTCTGAACTCTTTCTCTGCTACCAGTCTTTCTTCTGGGGACTCAGAAGTTTCATAGAGAAGTGTCTGTGAATTGGTATGAACTACCCTTGTGTGTGTTTATGTTTTAACGATTTTATTTATTTATTTTAGAGACAGAGAGCTGCAGGAGCAGGGGGAGGGGCAGAAAGGGAGGGAGGGGGGACAAGCAGACTCTGTGCTGAGCAGGGAGCCAGACGCAGGGCTCATTCTCACCACCCTGAGATCATGACCTGGAGCCGAAACCAAGAGTCGGACACTTCACTCACTGAGCAACCCAGTGCCCCTCTCCTTGTGCTTGAAGATCCTTCAAGTTCTATATTCTCACACTAGATCACATTCAGACTTTAGAAATTTGTTAGCAACTTGTAGCTGAATTTTTACTGGCTTCTATGGGGACCTATGTCTGCCTCAGTAAGCAAGTGCTTACCTCCTGTCACTCCTTAGGAACACCTACCTTTCCCTAGATTTTGGGTCACTTGATTATGCGATGACTTCCACTCGCTGGTGGGTTTAATAAAAGTTATGAATTTGAAGATATGCAGGATATATTTTGGTTTATGTTTGGGAATAACACTTGTCCAGTCTTTGATACCCTAAGTGGAAACTGGAAGTCTTTTCTCAATGATTTTGCAGAGGAATTGGAGACTTTCAGAGGTTAAGCACCTCCCCCAGTGTGAGAAATCGGAACCAGTGTCTTTCTAGCCATAAACACAAGTTCGCGCCACAGTGTGATGCTCTTTAGTTAAAGCGAGAGTGTATTAGGTTTAACCAGTGACTTTCCATGATAGGTTTTATATTCCTCTTTTGATTCATTCTTGAATGGAGATGTATGCTCTAGTGGGGAGCCCCCTGAGCACGGTGAGGGAGGAGTGTGGTAGAGCAGTTTGTTATCGTGGGTATGAGACCTACTCCCATCTCTCTTCCAGAAGTTTCAAGTTCAAATGCCTGTAAGGAGCCAGGCCACAAAATACAAATGAGTGAAGTGGGAAGAGTGAATGAATGGTACCATAAAAATTCCACAAAGTTACTCTATGTATTTAATGAAATTAAGGCAAACTATTCCACTTCCGTATCTCAAGCAGTAGGGGGTAACTTGTCGTCAGTCTCATCTTCTCAAATATCTCCAATAACAACCACAGCCTGGAAAAACCAGTGAAAACATGGAAAAGCAGGATCAGTGAAGTGTTTATAAAGGTTTGTTCTAGAGAGAGAACCCAATCCAACAGAAATATCGCATATAGTCAGGACATGTCCTGACATGTTACATCCATTTAATTTCTCCATGGGAGTCCCACAACACGAGCAGCTCTTTGAGTTCTTTTCTAGTCACTTCTTACTTTCCATCTCTTCCAGTGCTTTCTTCTTCTTCTTCTTTTTTTTTTTTTTACTACACCTCTGTTCCAAGTCTTTTATTGGCCTCATCTGCTTACAAGTACTCATTTCATAAAACTATTAATTTTCATATGGTACTACTTATTTAGGCACAGTCATACATTTTTCAATGAGCATAATTGGGAAAACTATAATCCAAAGTTTCAGAAAATGAAAACTAGATATTAAGCATAAATATTATAATGTGTCCAAAGCTCCAAATAGCTAAAAGTTAAATATTGATTGAGGGAGAGTGGGAGATAAAGACTTCCAGTTATGAAATTAATAGGTCATGGGAACAAAAGGCACAGTATAAGGGAATAGAGTCAATGATATTGTAATAGTGATGCTTGGGGACAGATGGTAGGTACACTTGTCGTGAGTACAGCATAGTGTATAAACTTGTCAAATCTACAAAACTAAGTAGTACACCTGAAACTCATGTAACATTGTGTGCCAATTATATTAACAAAACAAAACAAAACAAAACAAAACAGATGAGTGACGTGTGCTGGGTTTGTGTCCACTCTTATATTCCCGGATACTCATGGCCCCACTTTTGGTAGTGGCAGGGATGCAGAGAACTATGTCTATTTTTTAAAAAGATTTATTTATTTATTCATGAGGGACACACAGAGAGAGGCAGAGACACAGGCAGAGGGAGAAGCAGGCTCCATGCAGGAAGCCCGACATGGGTCTTGATCCCAGATCCCCGGATCAAGCCCTGAGCCCAAGGCAGATGCTCAGCCACTGAGCCACCCAGGCGTCCCAAGAACTATTTCTTCCTAAGAAAAAGAGCAGTGCCAGCAGAATGATATTTGGGTACTTTCCCTCTCATTCTGCCTGAGGACTAGCAGAATTAATTTGACCTGCAGAGATTTTTTTTTTTTTGAGATTTTTTTTTTCAATCGAGCCATGTATTGTGACAGTTCCTGGACATGCTTATGGTCTTAAAACCACCCATGAAAGTTACCTGTCTGTCCCTGAGACCATTTCACTCAACATGAAGTATTTATCAAGCATCCACTGCTTGCTGGGCTCCGTTCTAGGTTCTGAGGATGTGATGATGAGTTAAACAAACTGCTCTTATGGAGCTTACATATTGTTTTGTGGTTTGCAATAGGAAGAGTGGGAACCGTAGACCAGAAGGGCACGGCCTAGAGTGTGCGCTCCCACCGCTCACCATGCAAGTTGACCCTAGCTTGCCAAATTTTTAAATTTCCCACAAGAAGCCAGAAGTCGGAATTTTTTAATGGCAATTTTCTTATTTTTAAATATAGGCTCAATATGTTTTAAATCACTGCGGAGGTCAAACAAAACATGTTTGCAGACGGAATCTGGCTTGCGACCTCTGTCTCACACCATCTTTGCCCTTGCTGGTCTGCTTGAGAAGAAAAATGCAATGGAATGACAGCTGTAGCCATGTTAATTCCCTTCTCTGGAAGCAATGAACCAGTTGTCAGAGATTTGGCAATTCCAGGATTTAATTTGCAATACAAGGTCAACCATTTCAGAGAAAGCCATTTTAAAATCAGCCTTAAAACAAACAAACCCCCCCCCCCCAAAAAAAAAAAAACATGTGACTCTACAAATCAGCGGTGATTACTAACCTGGGCTCAACAGAATGTGGTCCACACGGTACCTGCAAGCAGGTTATATTGTATTATCGACCTGCTTGCAATTTTTGAGACTGCCTTTTAAGCCACCAGTCCTGTGGCAGTCCACTTGCACGCCAGCTCACAGGCCCCACGATGGTCCACATTTGTAGCCATGGTGAGAATTCAGGTGCCTGTTAGATCATTAAATCCAACATCCCTAAAAGGCCCAAACCAAGGTTTCTGGCACATGCATAGTATTTATAACTGCTATTTGGTTCCCTTTTCTTTTGCAAAGGAAGCTATTTTTGGCCTTTCTTGAGAATGTAGACATACAGACAGTTGAGCACATACATCAGTTCTCTGATTGGCTCCATATTTTGTCACTTCCACAAGTGATCAGTGTTTTAGGGGGTGCGGTGGCTGCTCATTAATCACGGCCTTGTTGAAATGATTATTTGCTGGCAGCTTCTGCTTGTTGTTTTACGAACTTATTCTCACTTTTGTTGCCATCCCGAGCTCATGGAGTTCTTTCGTCCCTCCTTTTCTATTCGGCTCTGAACACTGCCCGTTCCTCCAAGTCCACTCTGCTGCCCCTGCATCTTTCTCACTGATTCGGCACCGCTGGCCGCCGGAACAGGACTCACCCCCGTGCCTCCATCCACCCTCCTTGTCACAGCCCTTAGCAACTGAAGGATCATTTTCATCCTGTTAACAATTCCTTTCCCCTTTGGAGGGCTTCCAATTAAATTCCTAGGAATTGCACAGGGCACACACATCCGTGTGTCAGTATTTGGATCAGAAATGACACCTTGCCCACATCTTTTTTATGTCCCATAGCCTGGTCACATGTCCACTGATAGTTGTCTGGCTCAGGGTGGGTGGATTGTTCTTCATTACCTCCATTCTGCAGGTTGTAAGGGATCTGACCCAACCATAAGGGATCCCAAATTTCAGCTTGTAGATACATGGAAGCTAAGGCTTTTGATTGCAAATAACGCCTGGTCTAAGCTCGCAGAGATTCTCTAGCAGGGAGGAGTTCTAGGCCATACCCTTTGCTCGTGAGACAGGGGAATATACAGTTGATCTCCTCCAGAGAGAGCTGCTTTTTAAGTGATACACCACTTGATTCTATCAAAGACTTTCCAGATTTAACTACCTAATTTGCATGGGAGAATGAAAGGATTCTGACCCTATTTCATAAATTTTATGGAGTCTTGCTGGACTAATAAATACTGCGTTCTAAGTATCTGCGTGTGAAGATGTCTAAAATGCAGGCTTCTGTGTAGGGACAGAAGTGGGCCGCCTTATGGGCAAGTTTTCTGAGCACTGTATTGATGTGCAGAGAGGCACCCTGTGTTTTGTGGCTTGTACGTTTCGGATTACAGGTCTGCAAAATAAATTCATGATGGCCATAAGTGAGTCACTTTACAAATTACAGATATTTTAAAGACACATATTAGCTATTAGAATAATACGAAGTTAAGTTACCCAAAGAAGACCGATTCCCTCTTTACAGACCTTCCTAGAAATGCGTGCCTTGGGATACCTCTTTTGTCACTGTGCCGTGGGAAAAAACAAAAAACCAAAAAAACAAAAAAACACAAGCAAGTCAAACCTCAACTTCTGCTAATTGGCTCAGATTTTCTCATTTTGATGTCGACTTCTTTCCTTTGAAAAAATTCTATATGCATTCCCCTTATTTTAGGAAGTAATCAATATAATCTTTGAATCTCTGATGTTACTCATACATAAAAAAGTAAGTTTTAAAATTAACACGAGAAGGATTAGAATCTTTCATTTTTCAACACTCTTAGTCATATGAGAGCTCCTACACACGTGGTGAGATGACTTTTTAAAACTGTGAGAACTCCAAATAAAAATAAATGTGTCTCAAAAAATAATTGTGGAACATATACAAATGCGTTACATATGTCATTCATACGTGACATATTTTGTTTTACTGCCAAGTGCAGATAACCATTTTGAAAGGGCAAACTCCCAAGTTGAAAAGGCTCCTTTGGTGAATGCTTATAATAATCTAATAAATGCTAGGTCTGTATTCCTTCCTCATTAGAAAAAATTCCCATTTATTATTATTCTCACATATTATATAGTCATCTGGTCCTGGACTGTATTCTAGTGTAGGATTTTTATCACTCGAAATGATATCCAATGTAATAGCTTGCAGATTAAATTTGATGACTTATCACATGACTCTAAGGAATTTTTGTTTTGTGGGTTTTTTTTTTCAGTTTCTAGACAGTTATTTTACCAGATTGTTTAAACATTACATTTATCCTCATTTGCAACCCAAAAGAGTTACCTGAATTTTCCTTTGTGTATTTACTTTTATCGTATATTTGTCTTTTAAACTTTTCGGCTCAGTTTTCTGGGGGGTTCAGACTCCCACGATGCATGTCAGGAGAGAACTTTTCTTTTGTGCTGCCAGTTCTGAGCGTCTAAGTTTTGGTTTGTTTGGGTTGTGGCTTTCTTCTGTTTTTGGAGTTTGCGTTCTCTATTTGTAATAACATTTTAATTCAAATTAACATCTAAGGAGTTTTAAGAGTGTTCAAAGCACATCTCCTTTCATGAGAATTTGTGTAGTGCATGTCTTTGCTGAATGAAGCCCTCAGAATTTCATCTCCTTGGTTCCCAAGTGCACATATTTATCACGGACTTTATCAGGTATTGTCCATTTAGGACAGTTGCAAACCTGGATCCTATTTTTAAAAAGATAATGTAATAAAGTTAACTCAAACATCAACAGAGAATTTTTAGCACCTTTCAGTGTAGCCTGAAAATTAGTCACCTTTTGGGCATCAAGCAGGAAGTTTAGGCTGTCTTGATCAAGTCTGAATTTTTCCTAGACATCACCTTTGTAAAACATTTTGTGAATATTCACGGGCTCTCCATTTATCAGGAGTCTGGCTCGAGCAAAGGAGAACAACCCCAGTAAAACCAGGACCCCAAATCCCATCCTGGTGACTTGACGCTGAGAGTTTTTGGAGCCATTAAGCAGCATCATAGCTCTTCGGGCCCAAATTGCTGAATCTATCTTATGGTCAGACCAATGTATTCCAGTTTTTAAATATTATTTTTCTTTTTTAGAGGGACTGGATTTAAATCTGTGCATTGCCAAGGGCAAGGAGCCGAGAACATGGACATAGAGGTAAGATGGATAATACAGTGGTTCCCTCTTTGATTCTTTTTCCTCTAAAAGCAGCCTTTTAAGCTTTATTTTTCATGATATTATCCACAGACGAAAAGGAGAGAAGTGAGGAGAAATGTAGCCTCCTTTGTAGCACTCACGAGTAAAGAGGATGATTAACGAGTGTAACAGCAAAAGGGAGTCTGTAGAAGTTAAACAAAAGTGCCTTCAGAACTTCCAAGGATTCCCATGATCCATAGGAGGACCTGACTGTGCCTGTCCACTGTTTCTATTTTTGATTAGATTTATAAACACAGCACCACATATTTTCATGTGGCTCATCGCCCAGGGGCAGAATTAGATTGGCCGCCTGAAACTGTGAGGCTTGTGAGTTTTGGGCAAGGGCTAGAGTGAAATAAGTAGTGTAATTGTTTTTGTGGAGTGACCGTGGGACCTCCTCTGTTCTGAATTACACATGGCTCAACCCTTTGACCTACCCGGGCTCAGCAGTGGCTGGCGGGACTCCTACAGGCGTGTGAGAGGGTCCGGCACTGATGAGCAGGGGCCTTAGCTGTCAGGCGAGGTGTGGGCCGACAGCCACTGTCACCTTGAGAAACTACCAGTGAGACCGTACTTGTGACCACCTGGACTTCAGTAAACGTGTCACCGTAGCAGTTATCGTTTCACCATAGCACTTAGCACGTGAGAGATATCTGGAATCCAAACGTAGCACGGATCCTTTGATTAACAGCATATTAACAGAATATATATAAAAAAAAAAAACAATATATACACATATATATTCCACTTATATATATACATTCAGTATACCTTCTGTTTATGTGGGTATATTCAGTATATATTATATATATTCAGTATGTATTTTATATATATAAAATATACCTATATATATATTTCTAAATTTTGGATAATCTTCAAAGATAATTTTGATAAATTACCAAACACTATGATTATGACTTTTTTTTTTTTACGTACATAAGGTTTGGGAAAATGTTATAAGCTTTACCTAAAGTTCTTTCATCACAATGAATTTATTTATTTATTTATTTATTTATTTATTTATTTATTTATTTAAATAATAAATTTATTTTTTATTGGTGTTCAATTTGTCAACATAGAGAATAACACCCAGTGCTCATCCCGTCAAGTGCCCCCCTCAGTGCCCGTCACCCAGTCACCCCCACCCCCGCCCTCCTCCCCTTCCACCACCCCTAGTTCGTTTCCCAGAGTTAGGAGTCTTCATGTTGTATCTCCCTTTCTGATATTTCCCACCCATTTCTTCTCCCTTCCCTTCTATTCCCTTTCACTATTATTTATATTCCCCAAATGAATGAGACCATATAATGTTTGTCCTTCTCCGATTGACTCATTTCACTCAGCATAATACCCTCCAGTTTGAACTCTTTCAAAATAGATGGCTTTTTTATTTTATTTGAAGAGTGAAGGGTGTCACTCTTCAAAGCTAAGGGGGGTGCAGAGGGCTTCCAGAAGAGGTCGGAGAGAATCGTGTGCTGACACTTCTGAATTTGCAGAGAATGTGCTCTGTGATTCACGTGATGATATCACACAGACGTCTCTCTATGCATGATTTTGAACTCAGTCACTTGACTTTTTATTTTCCATCCAATTACATTTTCAAAGGTAACATAAGCAGGGAACACTGGTTCACTTTGCAGCACTTGATATTATTTCCAAAACCTCTTTCTGTAACGTCCAAAATTTTTTTATCAACTTTTTTTTTTTTCCATGGCCACTTTTACAAATTAAAGGTCTCTCGAGGTATTTAGGGCTTAGGACAACTTGGGGATAAACTAGCATTTAATTTTTTTCTTTCCCATCTGAGGCAACTCAGACTGAACATTGATTCAATTCTTGGTTACGTGACATTTATTCTTTTTTTTTTTTTTAATATTTATTTATTTATGATAGACACAGAGAGAGAGAGAGAGGCAGAGACACAGGAGGAGGGAGAAGCAGGTTCCATGCAGGGAGCCCGATGTGGGACTCGATCCTGGCTGGGACTCCAGGATCATGCCCTTGGGCCTAAGGCGGGCACTAAACCGCTGAGCCACCCAGGCGTCCCGGTTACGTGACATTTAAAATCGTCTTTAATGAATAGACGACTGTAACTACATTTTCTTTTTACTTTTTTTTTTTTTTTGAATTGTATATATTCTTTTTACTCTAGGAATTCAAAACCAGGAGAATAGGGAGGTCCCTATCAGATTATTCAAGAAAGAGGGGGGAACCGTACTAAAATATCCTGTGAGCCCCCCCAACAAAAGTGCATTTAGCCCCACCCGGTCTTGTTCTCATTAGCAATGAAGAGTTTGCTCACCCCATAATCTAACATGGAATGCTTAGAGCAGACAGGTGCAAATTGCAAGCTGTTTCACTTTGGCTGTTATCCCTTAAATAGACAAAGTAATAGACTGGGGTAACAAAAAAGGTTCCAGCTCAAGCTGCATAAATGAAAGTCTTAACAGGGACAGAGCAGCTGGCTAGGAGAATTCAGTGTGGTGCATACTAAATATTACCTTTATGCCACTTGCCAAGGAAAACGGCTTCAATAACACCCTCTGCCTTTTATCATTGAGATGATGTTCCTTCAGAACAGTCTTTTGCTTTATTGTAAAGGCAACACTAGGGCCGAAGTGGAGGCGGAGAGAAGCCAACATACCTGCTCCTGTTTACCATCAGTTCACTCCTCCGAGCAATGCAGGCATGATTAGGTTCCTGGAGGTGGACCAGATTGACAGTATTTCTAGCCATGGTGGTTTTTTTTTTTTTTTTTTTTTTTTGGCTGATCCAAGCAAGGCCCAGGAGCAGTGAAACAACTGAAACAATCACTACCACCCCCTCCTCCTCAACAGGATGAATCTGCTGAGCTAGTCTAGTCTGATGGAAAACACACACACACACACACACACACCAAACCAAACCAAACCAAACCAAACCAAAACAGTTGTTCACATGAGCAACACCTAGATTAATCTCATGGAAGAGACGTGCCATGCCAGGAGGTGTGGGCACCCGAAGGTAGGTTCCTGTAAAGGAGGCCCTAGCGCTGTCAGCGCAGGGTGCCCTGGCTTTGGGACTTCCTGGGGGTGGGGTGGGGGGGAAGCACTGGAGCTGCGGCCTGGATGCTGCAACTCGTGCGTGCCCGGGGGCCCCCCTGCACCCCAGCGCGTCTGGCTGGGAGGTCTCCCGGTGCACGGGGTGGAGGGTGAGGGGTGGGGGGGTGCCGAGGCAGACAAGCCCCAGCCGGCCTTGTTTACAGGCGGGCAGGGCACAAGAGCTAGACGCAAATGAGGGCTGACGGTTCCACGAAGCACAGCCGGCCGGTGGCAGATGCGATCTGACGGGCCCGGCCTGCGCCCCGCGCCCCGCACCGCGCAGGAGTCGGGCTGGCCGGCCCGTGCCCCCCGGTCGGAGCTGCGGCCGCGCCCCGGGTCAGGCTCGGGGACCCCGGGCCTCCCACGACGCTCCCAGGCTCCCCGAGACTTCCGAGGTTTTGCTCAGCACTGGTCATCAGTGAGTTGGTTGCAGCTGCTCAGGTTGGCCCCTCCATCCCAGGGGCTGTGCACCCCCCACCCCCCTGCAAGGTGACCCTGTGTCCCATCAAAAGGTATTTATGGCTTTTTAAAAATATTTATTTATTTATTCGTGATAGAGAGAGAGAGAGGCAGAGACCAGGCAGAGGGAAAAGCAGGCTCCATGCAGGGAGCCCGACGTGGGCCTCGATCCCGGGACCCCGGCGTCACGCCCTGGGCTGAAGCCCGCGCTAAACCGCTGAGCCACCCGGGCTGCCCGGTATTTATTGCTTTTTAACGAAAAGAAACATCTCATCCAAAAACAGTCAGTTCTCACCAATTCCAGGCAGGTTTTTAATTTTTTAAAATATTTTTTTCTCCTCTGTTCTAATCAAAGGCATTACTTGCTTCCCTCCCACTCCTCACCCCACCACATTTCTATATTTCGTAAGGTAACCTTGCTAATTTTTTTTTTTTTTTTGGGAAAAGACCCCATTTATCACTACTTCAGCACACATGCAAAATAAGTGTCTGACCTGAACCTGCCCGCTTCGATTTGATTTGGACTTAGATTATATCAATTACGTAGAAATGGGAAGGGAAAAAGCCATCAGGTCTCTCCAGTAGTTTCGGTCAAGATTTCTAAACGTTTTGCTTTTTCTTCAGAACCAAGTAGACATGGAAGGGAAGCAGGAAGTTACTGATGATCAAATTTTGTTACTTAGTTTGATTTTTGAAATACCGGATATGTATTTATTTATTTTTATTTTTTAAAGGTTTTTTAAAAGTTATTTATTCATGAGACACAGAGAGAGAGAGAGAGAGAAAGAGAGAGAGAGAGGCAGGGACACAGGCAGAGGGGGAAGCAGACTCCACGCAGGGAGCCGATGTGGGACTGGATCCCAGGACTCTGGGATCAGGCCCTGAGCCAAAGGCAGATGCTCAACCACTGAGCCACCCAGGTGCCCTCAGATAGGTATTTAATAAATTAATATAGGCTCATTAAAAGTATTAAAATTTCCCATAAACAAGCTGACTCAACAAGCGACCAGCAATGAAGGAATTAATGTCACCTATGAGTGAAGGATTAGCTTGCATGAGCTGTAGACAGAAAAATCTGATCAGGAAAGAGAATCTAGATGGAGAAGGGGTGGATTAAATTGCAGCTTCCACCCCGAAGGGTGCCCATGTGTAAAGGAGAGAAAAGAGCGGAGAAATTGGCCAAGAGGAGAAGTGGGAAATCACTGCCAATTTCCTCTTGAACATGTGTTACTAGTAAAGAGGTCACCAAATACAAACCATCACTTGGTAATCCTCTCGAAGAATTTCTCTCTGGTGTGTACTGTCAGACTTGGCCCTC